>NC_135328.1:128947320-129187433 GCF_023851605.1 Tamandua tetradactyla
AAAAGGAAAAAAATTATTTACTCACAGTTTATTATCACATAATTTTCACAATTTTGGCTATTAGAGAACACATTTATTTTAAATTGCATAGTTTTCACATTTTTAACATCTGGGCAATTGAGACAGATCCTTTAATTGATAGAACTTAAATTAGAAAAGTAATGTCGGTGGTTTTACAGGCTTCTATCTTTCCCTGATTTGTAGGATGTTTACATTAAGAGCTGAGTTAATTTTTTTTTAGTCTACTAAGCATTAATCATGCTGTCAAATTAAGTTGCAGTTTAAATTGATAGTACAAATTAGTCTTAATCATAACCTCTAATTATGAGCTCAAGAATATTCTCCTAGTTGAGAACATTCTTAGAGGTTTCTGAAAAAAAGATTTGGAATGCTTCACGTTGAAGATATATGCACTTGATGTGGTTTTCCTTCCCTGACATCTTTAACTCTCTACGTGTGTTTGTGTGTGTGTATTTGGAGGTGGGATGATGGCTTGCTTACAGTTGGCAGTCTTACCTTGTGATAGCAAAACTAGTATAGTGCAACAATTTATGAGAGTCTTCTTGTGTACTTGGGACAAAGTTAATGGAAGTGCAAAAATAATATGTTAGAGTGATGTGCATGAATTTACTGCCCAATGGCTTAAATATCCAAACTATAAAATAGCATATAGTAATTGCAGTTAGCAGAAAGTGCAAGTTACATAGAAAATTATAATTGGCTATAGAAGGAAAATTAGTATTTTCTGAAATGCCTCATGCAAATTGAGATATTAAGGGCCTAATGGGTAAATAGACAAATGATATGCAATTCACCAAAGTGGAATACCATTGTTTACTATGGAAAAATGGCGCAGACTCTGTAATCAAATAGGAATGAAAGCCATAGTGAGTTTGGTTCCTCATCCAATGTTGGAGTAGGAACTAAAACCAGTATACCTATAATTAGTGACACTGTACCCTAAAATACCTCTACCTTGTTTACAAAGCAACTTGCCACTGTATTGAGCCATGAAAACATGTAACCTTTTGATTTAGTCATCTCACTTTTGAAAAGCTTGAGGGAAGAGACACGTATATGAAAACATTATATACAATCTTACATATAATATATACATACACAATCTTATATATATATATACACACACAGATATATATGTGTGTATATATATATATATATAAACACATATAATAAGAGCAGAAAATGTAGGAATTGCATTTCATGGGCTATTATGTATCCATTAAGCAGTAGATATACTATAAAATAGATCATAACCTATACTGAGTGTAGCTAGTTTTGAAAATGCCTAAGAAAAGCAAAAAGTGTAGGGTTGTGAGTTTTATTTTAAATATTTAAAAATATTTTTAATGAGAACTTCACACATAGTCTATACGTGGTGCACAATCAATGGCTCACTATATCATCACATAGTGTGTATTCATCACGATTGTTTTAGAACATTTGTATTACTCTAGAAAAAGAAATAAAAAGAAAAAAGGAAAAACTTAAACTCATTGATCACCAGTATTTCAGTCTACCCAGTTTTTTACACTTTATCTTCCACCTGTTATTTATTATTACCCTTTTTTTCAAGCTCTGTCCATATCCTGGATAAAAGGAGCATCACACAGGTTTTACAATCACACAGTCACACTCTAAAACCTTGTTTATACAATTGTCTTCAAGAATGAAGATTACTGGAATACAGTTCACTAGAGTTTTAGGTACTTCGCTCCAGCCACTCAATGCACCAACCATAAACTAAAAAGGGATATCTGTATAATGCATAAGAATTAACCTTCAGTATAACTTCTCGACTCTGAATTTCTCAGCCACTGAAACTTTATTTTGTCTCATTTCCCTCTTCCCTTTTTGGTCAAGCCTTTCTCAGTCCCATGATGCTGGGTCCTGGCTCACCCAGTGTTCTGTCCTATGTTCCCAGGAGATTTATACCCTTGGGAGTCGTCCCATAGGGAGGGCAGTGAGTTCACCTGCCAAGTTGGCTTAGAGAGAGGCCACATCTGAGCAACGAAAGAGGTTCTCTGAGAGTGACTCTCAGGCACAGTTATAAGTAGGTTTAGCTTCTTCTTTGTAGGAATAAGTTTCATAGGGGCAAACCCTGAGATAGAAGGCTCAGTGTATTGATACGTTGTTCCCACTGCTTCCAAGAATATTAGGAGTTCCCCAAATGGGAAGTTGAATATTTCCCCCTTCTCTCCATCCCCCAAGGATTTGCAAATACTATTTTATTTGTTACCCATATTACTCGGGATATTTTGGGCATCACACTAATCTGGACAAATCAACAAGATCTCATGCCCTATTCAGAATTCCCGGACTTAACGGTGTTCAATTAAACTGACCATACAAGTTAAGTGGCTAACATTTACGAAATATTGTGGCTCTTGCACGTTTCTGTTGGGATATCTCCGAAAAGGATGAGCAAGTGGATTTTATAGAACTAGTCCCACCTTTAGTGTGATCCGCAATACTACTGTGTTTCTCATGTAGCTTTCAGTTTCAGTTAAAGGAAATCTATCTCAAAAATAGCTTACATCAAAAACAACAACAACATTGATTCTGTAATACAGATTCACAAGAAAAATAACACTGACCAAAAAGCAAATGATCTTAGACTCTTTCAGCTCTGCTCTCTATTGGCCTCCCCTGAAATCAGGCTTCTCCTATAGTTGGATAAGGTCACCGCCATAACTCAGACTAATTTTATTCCTTCTGCACTCTGGCTTTTCCCCTAAGAAAGTTTAAGAAACCTGTGATTGGTTGGCCAGCCCTGGGTCATGTGCCCACCTTGGTGAGGTAGATGGCTTATTTCTTGTCACTTGGGCTAATTTTGCTTTTTTCTTTAATGTTGTCATTTCCTTTATCTCAGCCTTTTTGATTTTTGAATTCAGATCTACAGTAGCCTATCTTACTGTTTGTTTATAAAATTTTATTTTGATAGCACATATACAACCTAAGATTTCCCATTTTTACAACTTTGAAATATGCAATTGGGAAGTGTTGGTCACATTTACAATGCTGTGATCCATCACACTACCCATACCAGAACTTCCATCACCCCACACAGTAGCATATCTGGTTTGAATTTCTTTTTTTAAGCCTGTCCCCTTTGATTCTAGTACTTATTTTTCCTGGACATCCACTGAAATTTTTAATTAAACTTTACCATATCAAAGGCACTGATAACATAATACAGATACTTGTGCAAACATTGCTTATTTTCAGATTAAAATATAGCATATTACTTTCTTTTTGAGGAAAGTAATTGTGGATTCTTTTAGAAGCCCTAGGTTAGAGACAGAGCTGTGTACTTTGTGTACACTGAATTTTTCCAAATAGCTCAACATTGTGTCAACATCATCTTTTCAAAGATGTGGGAAAAGTTTTTAAAATAATTTTTGTTGAATGGGTCTTTATATAAAAATATATGCAATGAACAGTTTTTCAAAAGAGTTTAATAAACTTCAAATTCAATGAGCTAATTTTCGTAGAGAACAGGCAGTTGATCCAGGATATGTAAGCATCTAGGGATCTTGCAATACCATAAATTGAATGGTTCAGATTGCTTGTTACACCTGGAAGTCCCAAATTATGTTCCATGCAAGATTTTAACCAGCTTGGTGGGGAGGGGAGTTGCATTCTAGGTAGATAAATCTGCAATATTGCATAGTAGTCTCTTCTAGACTGCTTACATTTAGTATGTTATTGTGCATTGTGATTCCCAAAGAGTCAGGATATAAAATATATTTATTGTGATTTGACCTCTTTAAACTCCTTTTTTAAAAAAGATGGAACAATTGTTAGCATGTGATTTGGAAAATATTGCCTTAGCCATTACTTCTGCTGACTCTTGATCCATTTTCCTGCAAGATGGTTAAGATAAGGGGCTTAAGACGATTTACTGAGAAGTGTCATCACTTTGGTGTCTTTTTTTTTTTAATATCACAACTTTTTATCCCATTTAGTAAAATTTATGGGCAAAATATATTCACTGGTTGCAAAGTTTGTTTTATGACAGTTTAGGAACCTGTTTTGTATTTTTGCTAAAATAAAGGGCTCACACCTTGGTGCATAGTGTGGACTGCTGGTATATCTACCCTCATGTAGATAGGACCAAAATTTTTTAGCAGCCTTGTGATCTGATCAAAAAAGTACTCTCACTGAAGCCTCAAATTAATCATATACCATGGAAGGAGGAGGTGAAGGGGTAGTTAGCCTCAGAAATTCAGGGCTTGATACATTCCAGAGTAATTTGGCAGAGAATAAGACAATATTTGCAAAGCCCCCTGGAGGGACTGGGAGAAAGGAGGAAATATTAAACTTCCCCACCTGGGAAATTCCTGATAGTCTTGTAAGCAGTGGGGACAACCAATTTAATAGTCTGAGCCCTTGATCTTGGGGCTCGCCCCTGTGAAACTTATTCCTGCAAAGGAGAAGTTAAACCTACTTAACTGTGAGAGTCACCCCCAGAGAACCTCTTTTGTCGCTCAGATGTGGCCTCTCTCCCTCTAAGCCAACTCAGCAGGTGAACTCACTGCTCTATCCCACCCCCACCCCCACCCCGCATGTGGGACATGACTCCCAGGGGTGTAAATCTCCCTGACAATATGGGACAGAACTCTTGGGATGATCAACTATGGGGTGATATTGTAAGCCACTGATTTTATACTTCGGATGGACTGTAATGGTGCATGAAAATATCACAATAAAAAAGTTGAAGGCTAAAATCACAATTTTCTCACATGGTAGTGTTCCTATAGATTAGAACATCGAACTTTTCTTATACAATCCTGTTAAACCTGCCATGATGAGTAGCCCCACCAAACAAACCAGTTAACTAAATGAGTTAGTTTGTGAATGGTGTTAGAATTAACCATTTGAATATCTGTGAATGTTTGCCAAAACAATGCTTTTGGTTGTTGGTATATTGGATATTACTGAGTTGGAATCTGCCAGTAATTGGCTAATGACATCACGTGCTTCTTGGCACTATTGCTGGAATATGCTAATAATATCAGCAGTAGAGGAGGGTGATGGATTTCTGTTTGATAAGGAGAGGAGAGGATATGCACGTATTTCATCTGAAAGCTGTATCACATTGTCTCACGTAGTCTGATTTTATTCCACATATATGGAGAGATCCTACAGTTTTGCAGTTTCTCAAATTTTTCTTTTATTATTGCCTTTGTTTCCTTTATATGTCATTATTAAAGACTCTTCCCAAAACTATTGAGTGATTAAACTTGATGTGTACCTTTTTTTAAGTGTTATTTTCTACTCAAGTAAATTACCACACCTTTTTCTGTTGTTCTTTTACAGATTTAGCTGTGGAATCAAACCCTTGTGACCATCCAAGGGCAAGCAAATCTCAGATGGATGGTAAGACAACAATATTTTTTTGAGGAAAAGGTTGAGAACTCAGTTTTTGTTTTGTGGTAGGTATTATAGAAAATGTTTACTTTGAAGAACTCATACACTCTTTAAAATCTTCACTTTTTCATATATCCACTTGTCTCAGTAAATGAATATGTACTTCCCTTTAGTAATCAGTGAGGAGAACACAGAGTCTGGTCACATATATTTGCCTCTTTTTTATGTACACAATTAATTGGATGCATGATTTAGAAGTGGTCATGAATTTATACTTACTATTCCATACTACTTTGCCCTTTTGCCCTTGCCCTGAAGAGCACATATTTTAGAATGACTAGGATTTATATTACAGTTAGGTTTTCATTTGAACAAATCAAAAAAATATTTTAACTTTGGGGATTGTATCTGCGATTTTGTCCATATCTTAAACAGGATTCTATCTCACATTTGTATTTATGCTGCTTAGAACCTTTAAACTAGCTAGATTTTCTCATCTTCATGCAATGCTGTACACAGCACAGATTAGTGGATTTCAGGGTGCGTCAGAGCAAACACTCCCAATGGTATTATCCTAAACACTAGCATCAGTGTGTGGATGAGTGTAAATTTGCTATGTCCTGCTTCTTTAGGAAAAATCAGAACTACAGGTTTTTCTGCACTCCTGCTTGTTGTTCCTTAATGTTGTATCTAGTTTCTTTGCTAAAGAGTTATTGTGTCCAAGTTTTTCAGTGGATTACAACAGCAGGAATATAGGAAGTGATGGTTTTCTAGTAATTGAAGTAGTGCAGCACAGTAAAGAATAGGTGGGGGGAAGATTTCTAACTTGGGTTTGATAGTTTTTTGTACTTTGCCTGTCTTTCCAATCATTTCTGGTTTAGATGCCTGTAATTCTCAGTTTCTTATAGAGCCACGGGTTACTGGCATAGAGAGTGGAAGCTTTTAAGGAAAAACTATCCCGTTCCCCTCTGTCTCTGTGTGTAAGGAGGACATGCCTATGATGCCTGCCCGGCTTAGAGGAGGTGGCAGTGTGGGAAACAAGGCAGAGGCCAGGACTTTTTGATGTTTTTATTCTTCTTCAGAATAGGTTGGGTTACTTTCTAATTCTGTAAGATCCATTTATTTATTTTGTAGCATAATATTTTAGTAGATTACCAGTAAATGCTTTCAGGGATTTTGGTGGATCTAGAGAGTATTGTCTGGCCAGAAACTGGTTCTTAGAGCTGTCAGCTGTTAGATTCTGATAATTAAAGTAAGCTATGTTTAAATGTAGAATCAGAAAATTCTATTGGGTAGTGGTTCAGCTATGCAACAGGTAAACTTTTTATTAGCTAAAATTTCCACCTGGCCCAATTTGTTTTTGAGATTCTTTCATTTTAACTAATATATCTGTTAGGTCACAAAGTAAAGCTTGTTTTTTTAGATTTTTACTGTGAGGGGGCTCATCTTGCTGGATGATTTAAATTTAAAACTTTGTTGGAAATTATTTTTTTAAATAGAACTTTTATCTTTTTTGCATATTGGTAATTCATCATATTATTAGCTGCTACTTTATTTTTCTATGGCATGTATATCAGAATTGATCAGTTAACTTTTTTTATTCTTAGTGGAAGAAAAGAGGAAGAGCAACCATTTAAACCATGTAAGTAAACAATTGAAAAGTTAAGTGAGCAATTATTAGTTTGAATTAAAATTGTGTCTGCTGTGATTCCTAATAAATACAGTATACCCAATATTGTTAGCATGGAGCACTTTGTGGATTTTTTAAATTGCTTCTGTTTTGCTAAGTATCAGATTTATTTAGGAGAGTTCTTCGTTTAAGAACTGCCCATTTTAAAGAGGTTTCTAGAAGGCTTTAAAGTTAGTTTTCAACCACATGATTGTGGTATAAAGAGCTGTCTTAATTTTTTTTATTAGAGAAGTTCTGGGTTTATAGAAAAATCGTGCATAAAATACAGGATTCCCATAATCACCCTATTGTTAATGCCTTCATTGATGTGGAATATTTATCACAACTGATGATAATGCATTTTAACAATTGTACTATTAACTATAGTCTGTGGTTTAAACTGCCTTAATTTTTAATCTTATTTTTTAACCAGAGTAACGAAAGTCTAATAGCTAAGTCAGTCTTTTGCATTTTCTATTGACTTATTTTCACATTAAGTGAGAAACACACCTCTATCTCCCGTGACCTTATTTCCCTCTCACCATTCTGTCAACATACATCACATTTTAATTAACTCTGTTATCAGTGTTTGCATTATTACGACTATGCAAATATTGATCACTGCTGAATCACACAGTATTCTGTGTCTCCTCCTTGTACAACCCTTCTTTTTTCTCCTGAAGTCTTGCTGATTGTATCTCAAATATTTCTCAAATCTGAGCACTTCTCCTCTACGATAATCCCTTTTTCCTAGCCAGCATTGTCTTTCACTCATCCAGTATAGTTTCTCCTTAACCTCATCTCCCTGCTTTCATAGATACTCCACTTTTTGGTGGAATTAATTTCTTGACTATATTCACTTACCTGTTTTTTAACAGCTATTTACCCCGGGTGTAACTTTTGTCACGTTTGTCAAAAATATTTTTTATTAAATATAACGCATCTATTCCATTTTTTTTCTTGGAGACAGCCTTCCCCAGCCTTCTGTTGTCCTGCTTCAGTACTGGTTGGTTTTCCCTAGACCTGCTCTGTGCCTCTTTTCCTGGGATGTCCCTTTGAAGTCATCTGGGATTTCATTTAACTGCTCTTGTGTGTTGGATCCTGTGTCCTAGGTCCCATGATTCCCTGTCTTGTAATGCTCATTGGAGCACATTTTTCTGGGACAGTGCACAAAAGTGGAAGTTTTTAGCAATCTAGCCTGAAACCCCTCCTATTTGGTAACAGTATAGAGTTCTAGGTTGAATCTAATTTTTACAATTATGAAAATGTTTTCTCTTGTCTTCTCACAGTGTTGATTTAAAATAAGTTGTCATTGTATGATACCTCAAATAAAATGTGTTTTGTGACCCCTTCCCCCATCCCAGTCTCTTCTTTGGCATTTGACATTTTCTATGTCCGTCCCCCTCCCCCGGTCATTCTATTATTCAGGTATTAGACCTCTTAATTTTTTTCCCTTCTGTTTTTTGTTTTGCCTTTTCTCTCTACATTCTGAAACTTTCCTTGACTTTATACTCTAATCCTTCTATTAAATACTTTAGTTTATCCTATTTTGAAGAGTTCTGTTATATTCTGTCATTCCTTTGTTGTAAGCATTTAGTTTTATCATAGGTGTCTCTGCCCAGAAAACCTCACACAATCTCTAGAGAATAAGCATCTAGATTCTAATGAGATGGCACAACTGCTCTTTCTTGTCTTTTGTTTCCTGCTTCACCCTGCCTTCTGAAGGACCTTGTGCCTCAGTGCCCTGAGCCTGCCTGGGGTCCTGCATGACACTGCCTGGTTTCTTCCCATAAGAGTCACTCTGTAGGCAGCATGGCTCTGCTTCCTCTTCTCTGCCAAGTCAGTTATCACTCCTTTATCTACTTTTCATTTTTCAAACATAATAAAGAATGGTCTGCCGTTTATCCTGTCTCCTCATCTTTAGTCTTATGAATATGTAACTTAAAAAAAAATCCTTTAATTCTAATGAGATTTCAGGAGGGAGAGGAAATAAATTTGTCCATAGTCTACCATGTTTAACCCAAACTTAGGACCTATATCTAAAATGTAGATATAAGTTTAATTCAATATGTTTAAGGATGTTCAGATCACTTTTTTGTTATAATAATAATTGGTATTATACTTTGCTGCTAAGATTCTTCAAACCAGACACCTTGCCATATTGTCCCAATTAATGGGCAATATAGATGCAGTGATTCATTTCATTAATGTATAAAGTGTTAGAAATTTTAAGTTAATTAAAAATTAATTCTTAAATAACTTCTCCAAAACTTTTCTTGTAGAAAAGGCGGGGGCGGCGGGGGGTTGCGTGGAATGGAAACTTCAGTTTTTTTTTTTTCCATGGGTTAAAATGAGACAGCAAGCACAGTGAGAAGGGGGCAGGATTTCAGCTGATACTTAAAATTTTGATGGTAAAGTTTGGGTTGTGATGTGCCAGACAACTAGGTATGATATTTTTTAGTCTTTACCATGTAACCATAAGTCTACTAGGTACCCCCTTTCCTTTCTTGTAAAGATTGTAAAATTCCATCCATTTTTATTGAGTGAACAAAATACGATAAATGCTGTTTTTTCCTCATCTATTCTAATGAGATAACCAAAATATCTGTGAACACTAAACTGTCAGTAGTGTTTTGCTGTTTGTATGTTTGTTTTAAAAGGTATTTACCTTTTATATCCTTATGTTTGCTGGTATAGTTTATTGAGATTGTGTCAGCAATGGTAGTAAGTGGTAATAAGACTTTAGAGGATAATTATTAAATTCTCAAGCACCATGAAGGGAAGTTTTGAAGTAACCTACTGACAGTCACGTCCAGACTCTGCTCAGAGGCTTAATTCTGCCAGCCTGAATTCTGCCATCCAGATGCCTTAGCCTTGGTTCACAGAGGCTGTTGACATAGAAAAGTTTGAAAAGTTAGAAGTGAGTGGTACATACCCCTGCTGTGTAGAGAACAGCAGAGAGTCTCTGCATTCCATCTTTTTTGGTCAACTTGAAATTTGTAAATAGTCTGGTTAAAAACAGAAAAGGCAGCAACAGTCTTTGGAGTGGATAATTTTTCAATCTTGTCTTTAAAAATAAGTTTAAAGTAGGCCTGGACTGACAGGGAAGTGTTCAGCATTTCTTTGGCTGGGCCTAGCCAGTAGACCCTAAAAAGCTGACTAACTAAATGAGCCCCATAGGGTGGTGAAACCATGCCTTATTAAAATCTGTAAATGTTTTAACTCTAATATTTTCCAGATAAGTCAATAAACATTCATAATAGGAAAAAGAAATAAAATAAGAAGGAAATGGGAGAAGATATCACCCAAAGCTCTACTAGCTAGTCTATATTTTGGTGTTATTTCCTCCTTATTCTTTTTAATCCTTCTACATGTAGGTTTTTGGTCAGAATTGACTTTTGTTAGGTCATGTTACCTCCTAATAGTAGTGACCTTAGGAAATATATTTTCCACTTAGTAAAAAGTATTTGAAGAATTGACACTTGTTTTTCATGCTATATTTGTTTCTGAGGTTATAAAAAGTAAATTACACATTAACTGAATAGCTTAAGGAACATTTTGAAGGTTAGGTATTGTTTAGAAACCTGGCTTGAAGGAAAATTTAGTCCTCCAAATAGTAATACTTTTCAAAAATATTACACCTGAGACTTTTTGTTAATAAAGATTAAGTTGATTTTCAGTAAAGCATCAGAAACAAGGAAAAGGGTGTTTTATATGCTGGCTATTTGGAATATGGATATTTCCAAATACTGGCTACTGGCAATTGTTTAATGTTCTGTGCTTTAAAAAGCAGATTTTTCCCCGCTCTGCCTTTCATGTACTTGTCGGGGAAACTGATGAGAGAGTGTGAAAGCCTGGCAAAAGATATTTTTTATTAACAAAAGGGAGGAAGGCTTATCTGATTGGTAAAAAGCAAGCATTAAAATCATTGTCATTCTGTGGTTTTAAAGAATGCTGTTACTTTCTATTTTTTATAGTTCCTGAGATTTGGTATTAACCTTACTTATAATTGTTAAGGAAGAGAATTGTCTTAACATAGTTAAGATTATTTTACTATTTGACTATTGGTGTATTCTTGTGCTTGTCACAAATAAATGGATCCTTCTAAAGTGTTTTAAAGATAATTCTCTAAATGGCCCAACAGATTCATTCTCACCTTTCCCATAAATCCACTGCAGATAAGTTCTCACTAACTGGCATCTGTAGTAAGATTAACCTTCCAAATTATAACACTTGTTGAACCCTTAATTCATCCAGATTCTGTGCTTGGCAGATGGAGATAGGGGCAGTAAGAGTCCTCTTCCCTGGAGAAACTTATTGTGTTACGAGGGGGAACCCTGTAAACAACTGTTACATAACAAGTGGTAACATAGATATATGGCAAGTAAATGCTGGTAAAGGTGTCTTGGAAGGTAGATAGTGTCAAACTTGCCAGGACAAGGACGAGGGAAAACACATTGCAGAGAGCAACATGAGCAATGTAGGAAAATAAATTGATGAAAAATTTCAAATGAGCGGAAAATATTCTCTGGGATTATCACTTAAGTAATGTAATAACAGTCTTATTTAAACATGAAGTTAAAACTAAATTCCAAGTTTTTTGTTTCCTGGTGTTTGGATGTGAGAAAATTTTAAAGCAATACTCATGTCCTCCAAATAAGGAAACTGAGGCCCACAGAGACATATGGACCCTAGCTTGTTAGTGACAGAGCAGCCTTGGTACACCCAGCGTCTGAATCTTAAAACATTGCATGTTTCATCAAGTCTCCTGAACTAATACATTTATTTCTGGCTTTCATTCACTGCGGTGACATGTTCTCATGTCAATTTTATTTAAGGCATTACATTTTATTGCGTAAATGAATAGTAGAAATAGAAAACTTGCAGTTCCTTTTCATTACTTAAGGAAAAAAAACAAATCTTACTCTAAAACTTTTTATGTTATTGTAAAGGCAATTTGTAATAGATGCTTACCAGGCTTAATTATAAGTACCATATCAAAGGCAACATTTTAGAATCCATCAGAAAGCATCTGTTGAAGCTAGTTTCCAATGGGTTTCCCATATAGCCACACATGATATCACGCTCAAGCAGTTTATGGAGGGTAAGAAATACCTTAACGCTTTATCGTTTGACATTTTAACCAAGGAAAACACACTTTAATAGATTTAACTTACTGTGACATTTTCTTCTATTTCCCTTCCCCTTCAGGTATCTCCAGGGCAGTTTACTAAAAAGTATAGCTCATGCTCAACAATATTTCTAGATGACAGCACAGTCAGCCAGCCTAATCTTAGAACCACAATAAAATGGTGAGTACATCTAGGTTGCCAAGGGCTGAGTGACAGACCCCGTATGCTAAAAGCCTCCAAGCCATACCTGGTAACTTCAGTCATTGATTGTCCTTTCCAGTGATCAGTTTAAGAACCTGATGTCAACTTTATACTGATTTCAAGGACCTAAAAAATGAATTTTCAATTTCCCTTTAGAGTACCTGGTGAAATTGGGAAGTCAGTTACCAAAAAAGGAATCCTAGACAAGGTGCCCCTCTTTATTTGATGCATTTATGTTAATACATTGTTGAAGGAGGTGCTTTTTAGTTGGATGTTTCTAGAAAAAATAAGTATGAGTTACAGGCTTAAATATGCACTACTTTGGAATCTCCTCTTGGAAGAAGGGACAGCTTGTCCCCTACTGGCACGATGCTGTATCTGCACTTAAACTGAATGGAATTTTGTCAGATTTCTCCTTTGTACGTTTTTTTCCCTGCAGTGTTTCTCTATGAAAATTCAGTTCTCCTTTCTTGTTTCCCAAAAGAGTAAATATTATCAAACCAGCCTTAAAAGAATAAATTTTTGGTGGCTCAGCAGGCAGAGTTCTCGCCTGCCATGCTGGAGACACGGGTTCGATTCCTAGTGCCTGCCCATGCCAGAAAAGAAGAAAAAGAAGAATAAATTTTCAAGCTTAATTTCTTTATGGTAGAATGTGTTCAGCTGAGGTTTTAATGCATATATATCTGTTCAAGACACTGGATCAATCCATATTCAAGAAAATCATAGAGATTAATGAAGGGTTTTTTTTTTTTTGGAAACATAGTCATGCTCAGGTTTGGGCTTAATGAGACTTGAATAGTATATTGATAATAAACTATTCCCTAATTTCTAGGAGCACCTCAGAGTCCACAATCAGAGATGCATTTTCAAAACATCCCACAATAACCTTCCAAGCTTATTTTTTTTAATGTGTGCAACATGTTCTGACTATTGGGATTGTCCAGGGAATATTTATCTCCTCAAGTTACCAATGTAGATTTCCTCTACATTTTACCTCTAATTTTATTTTTCAACCTTAAAAAACACACTTAGCTTATAAACTTAATTTTGTTTCTAATGTATCAGTTTTTTTGCTAATTTAATTATCAAGTAATTATCAACTTTAAGTAAAAAATCAAGTTGACAATTATGATTATTTCCTCTCTCACTTGTAATAATATAACAGCAAAAACTGAACCTTGACTCCTCTATCTAAAGCCCTCAGCTTTGGTATATATTATCCAGTAATCGTTGAATGTTTTTGTTCAGCCAAGACCATAAATCCTTGACTAAAAACCAGAATGTACTTTGAATAGGATCTGTAGTTTCTTTTGAATTCAGAAAATTCAGATATCTCAGTGTACAATTCAAAAGTAGTCTGAAAGAGTAACCTTTCTCAAGCAAATAGGTTTCATGGTGTTTTTCCAGTGTAAATAGTCTAATTTTTAGAAGTTTACTTGGGAAGTACAGTTTTCATTTGCTTTAAATAAGTTTTAAAAATGATCATTCAGAACATTCACTGTTGGTGGAGTAAAGGTTTTATGAGCAAATTAATAGGGAAAATTGGCTCTTAGGAAGGATGTTGAAAATGTTATCATGGTGCTTTCAATGGGATAGGCGAGCCATATTAGAATCGTATGCAACAATCTTCAAAATGTGTCTGCAAACACATGGAATTCAGCCTGCGCCCCCCCCCCCCCCCCCCCAGTAATCCTGTATAGTCAGACACCTTTTGATAAGCTAGGGAAGGATGTGAGGCATAATTATATGGACAGAAACACCCCAGGTCATTCGAATCTAACTAACCTCACTGGTTCCCCCAACTTTTCTGCATATTGGAATCACTTGGGGAGCTTTTAATAAAACGAAAACCCTGATGCCCAAGTCACATCCAGTGCCAGTTAATGAAATCAGAATTGACTGGAAGTGGAAGTCAGGCAGTTTTTAAAGATTCCCAGGTGATTCCAGTGTACAGCGAAGTTTAAGAACCACAGCCTAATTAGTTTGAGTGCAGTAGAAAGAGAACTGCTTCTGGCTGTTAGGGGAACCTCAGACAAGTTAGCTTTAAGCATTAGTTCCCTTATCTTTTATAGATGGGTTGTTGGATTAAATGGCATGTAAGGTTTGGTGGTCCTTTTCAGCATTTAACTTCAAATTTTGTGATTTAAAGATGATCTTTGAGACAAATCTATTTGAAGCACTATAGAAGTATCCATCTTTGATACTAATGTTATTTGTCTAACCTCCTTAAGAACATTTTCAAAGTAGTGGAAGCTTTTTGTGCATGCTAATAGTCTATGGATGTACTTTAAAATTCAGATTTGCCTTCCCTCAGTTATTTTCAGCTTCATTTTAGAAACTGAGTGCCAATGGAAACATACATTTACTGGAGAGAGCACCTTTTTTCCCTAGTACTCAACAGTTGTGGATAACTTAGGAATGCAATAATATAGACTCTGAGGAGTTGTGTCTGTTCATCACTATTTCATTTAAACTAATTTGAGAACACTTGCCATGAATATTATGTTGCATAGTATTATGCTGTGTTGCTAGCACTGCTTTATTTCAGGATAGCTAGACCAATCAATTTTATGAGTACTTATATTTGCTAATAAATTTTCTAATTATACAAAGGTGAGTTTAAATGATTTGGTATAAATCACATTCATTAATTACTTTTATAAAAATAATGGAAAATGGGTGTAGGTAGGTGGATAATGTGCTAAATCAGTTGAAAACACAGTCTACCATCTAAAAAGCCACAAATGAAAACTATTTTGTGGCCTAAATGTAAACAAGCATACAAATAACTACACCTTCACGGGATGAAAAGTACCATGGGTAAAAGGAAAATGACAGGGAAAACAGAATTCATATATTATAATAATCAGCAGGAACATGTCTTGTAACCAAATATAGCCTAGCATTTTGGTTCTTCTGTTTTTGTTAAACACCAAAGAACTAAAATAAGGGGAAAAGTACCCATATGGTACTCATACGTTCAGTATTTCAGGACCACTGGGAAGATCTCTAACCACCCCTCATCCCCCTTACTTTTTAATGTCTTTAGGTCTAAAAAAATTTTTTTTACAATTATATATATTTTTTCCCTCCACAGTGTGACCTTAGAAATATACTACCACATAAAGTACAGGTGAGCTCTTTTAAAACCTGCCTTGTTATTTTAGCTAATTATTTTGCATGATATCAAATTTAGTGTTAGGTAATATCTGTGGCTATTATTGGAGTAAGCTGTAAATATTCAGTATTATTGCAGTATTGAAGTGATTCATTTGGGTTTTTTCCTCCTTGGGATGCTGTTATCTCTTGAATTATTGAGGGACCCCAATGATCATTTATTTATGTGGATTATATTAATATATACTGCGTTAAAAATTAAAATTGAGTATTTAAAAGTTTAAGTCCATTGTATGCTAACAGGGTTTCTCATCCTCAGCACTATAAGATTTTGTTGTGGGGGGCTGTCCTGTGCACTTTAGGATTTTTAGCAACATCCATGAAATGCCAGTAGTGCCTGTCCTCTCACCCCTTGTGATAACCAAAAATGTCTCCAGACATAGCCAAATGATGAAGAAGTGTCCCCCTTTGGGAGACAAAATTACCCGTGGCTGAGAAGCACTGTGTAAACATAAATATATTTCCTGAAAAGTCTTTTTTTCACAACAAAAAATGTGACTGAAAAGTACATCATTGATTTAAATTTTTTGTAAATCTCTTTAATGTTTACCTTAATAAAAGACAGCTGTATTCTCATATCTACTTCTGCCTTCAGTCATTTGCAGTCTGTTGTTTTGAAGAAACAGTATGAAGAAAACACAGCTTTGTGTAGATTAAGTAGTTGAAAAAAGGTGAATTTTAAAAGCCTTAGGATAATTGTGGATATTCTTAGATACTACACCAAAATTCTATAGTGATAATTTCTTTAATTAGTTTCAGTGGAATTTTAAACCACATCAGTGAGCCTTACATTAACATAGTCTGTCTTATATGCTGAATGGATATGTTACCCATACATGAGCTTATAATATGCATTGGTCATTTGGAAGATGTATATTTCATTATACAGCCAAAAACTCACCTTTGTTAGTATCACCACCGGTCTTATTAAAAAAGTATTGAGAAGCTGTTAAACTCACAGTAGAAGGCACATATTTTCCAAAATACTGGTTTTTAGCTTGAAAGCTTGAACTTTATCATTGGCAACAAATTCTTAAGTTGTTTTTCTTGAAATGACAGGCTAGTTCTGTTCAATTTAAAGAGAACGGCAGTTTGTCACATGTGCCCTCAAGTACATTTTTGTTTTTAACAAAAAGGTAACTCGTTTAACTTGCAAGTCAGTCAGGTCACACGGTGCTTTTTCTCAGTGCAGCTATACTCCAGTGTGCTGAAGAGATTTATGTCTATTTTCCATCAGTTCACTCAAAATATTAAAAACGCCAGGATTTAATAGCAATTTAATTTTTGCCGCTTCATCAGAGACGTTCTTAAATGATGCTGGCTTTTTTTTTTAATTGCTGGTGTGTGGTAGCAAAAAATAGAATGACCAGTGGTGCAGTGGATACCACTACCTTGATTCATGCTAAGGAACTGACAGTTTTACCCATTTTTGCTTTTATATAATGATAGCAAATGTCAAACAGTGAAAAAGCAAGTAATGCCTTAGTATTATGATAATAGTTTTGACCTCACAGGCTTGCTGAAGGTACTTGGGGAATCCCCATGAGCCTGCCGACCACACTTTGAGAACCACTGGTTTACATGAGCATGATGTATTAGCATGGTAAACCTTAAAATTTAAAGATAGGCCTCTTTTAAAATAAAAAGGTGTTTTAAATTTTTTTTATTAATTAGAAAAAAAAGAAATTAACACAACATTTAGAAATCATTCCATTCTACATATGCAATCAGTAATTCTTAATATCATCACATAGATGTATGATGATCATTTTTTAGTACATTTGCATCTATTTAGGAAAAGAACTAGCAAAACCACAGAAAAAGATATAGAATGTTGATATAGAGAAAAAAATAATAAAAAATATATATATATAAAAAAGGAAAAAGAAAAAACAAAAGACACAAACAAAACACTATAGCACAGATGCAGCTTCATTCAGTGTTTTAACATAATTACATTACAATAGACAGTATTGTGCTGTCCATTTTTGAGTTTTTGTATCTACTCCTGTTGCACAGTCTGTAACCCTTCAGCTCCAATTACCCATTATCTTACCGTTTCTAACTCCTGATGGTCTCTGTTACCAATGACATATTCCAAGTTTATTCTCTAATCTTGGTTCACATCAGTGGGACCATACAGTATTTGTCCTTTAGTTTTTGGCTAGACTCACTCAGCATAATGTTCTCTAGGTCCATCCATGTTATTACATGCTTCATAAGTTTATTCTGTCTTAAAGCTGCATAATATTCCATCGTATGTATATACCACAGTTTGTTTAGCCACTCGTCTGTTGATGGAGATTTTGGCTGTTTCCATCTCTTTGTAATTGTAAATAATGCTACTATAAACATTGGTGTGCAAATGTCCGTTTGTGTCTTTGCCCTTAAGTCCTTTGAGTAGATACCTAGCAATGGTATTGCTGGGTCGTATGGCAATTCTATATTCAGTTTTTGAGGAACCGCCAAACTGCCTTCCACAGTGGTTGCACCATTTGACATTCCCACCAACAGTGGATAAGTGTGCCTCTTTCTCCGCATCCTCTCCAGTACTTGTCATTTTCTGTTTTGTTGATAATGGCCATTCTGGTGGGTGTGAGATGATATCTCATTGTGGTTTTGATTTGCATTTCTCTAATGGCCAGGGACATTGAGCATCTCTTCATGTGCCTTTTGGCCATTTGTATTTCCTCTTCTGAGAGGTGTCTGTTCAAGTCTTTTTCCCATTTTGTAATTGGGTTGGCTGTCTTTTTGTTGTTGAGTTGAACAATCTCTTTATAAATTCTGGATACTAGACCTTTATCTGATATGTCATTTCCAAATATTGTCTCCCATTGTGAAGGCTGTCTTTCTACTTTCTTGATGAAGTTCTTTGATGCACAAAAGTGTTTAATTTTGAGGAGCTCCCATTTCTTTCTTTCTTTCTTCAGTGCTCTTGCTTTAGGTTTAAGGTCCATAAAACTGCCTCCAATTGTAAGTTTCATAAGATATCTCCCTACATTTTCCTCTAACTGTTTTATGGTCTTAGACCTAATGTTTAAATCTTTGATCCATTTTGAGTTAACTTTTGCATAGGGTGTGAGATACGGGTCCTCTTTCATTCTTTTGCATATGGATATCCAGTTCTCTAGGCACCATTTATTGAAGAGACTGTTCTGTCCCAGGTGAGTTGGCTTGACTGCCTTATCAAAGATCAAATGTCCATAGATGAGAGGGTCTATATCTGAGCACTCTATTCGATTCCATTGGTCGATATATCTATCTTTATGTCAGTACCATACTGTTTTGACCACTGTGGCTTCATAATATGCCTTAAAGTCCAGCAGCGTGAGACCTCCAGCTTCGTTTTTTTTCCTCAAGATACTTTTAGCAATTTGGGGCACCCTGCCCTTACAGATAAATTTGCTTATTGGTTTTTCTATTTCCAAAAAATAAGTCGTTGGGATTTTGATTGGTATTGCATTGAATCTGTAAATCAGTTTAGGTAGGATTGACATCTTAACTATATTTAGTCTTCCAATCCATGAACATGGTATGCCCTTCCATCTATTTAGGTCTTCTGTGATTTCTTTTAACAGTTTTTTGTAGTTTTCTTTGTATAGGTTTTTTGTCTCTTTAATTAAATTTATTCCTAGGTATTTTATTCTTTTAGTTGCAATTGTAAATGGAATTCGTTCCTTGATTTCCCCCTCAGCTTGTTCATTGCTCGTGTATAGAAATGCTACAGATTTTTGAATGTTGATCTTGTAACCTGCTACTTTGCTGTACTCATTTATTAGCTCTAGTAGTTTTTTTGTGGATTTTTCCGGGTTTTCGACGTATAGTATCATATTGTCTGCAAACAGTGATAGTTTTACTTCTTCCTTTCCAATTTTGATGCCTTGTATTTCTTTTTCTTGTCTAATTGCTCTGGCTAGAACCTCCAACGCGATGTTGAATAATAGTGGTGATAATGGACATCCTTGTCTTGTTCCTGATCTTAGGGGGAAAGTTTTCAATTTTTCCCCATTGAGGATGATATTAAGGTGTTTTAAATTTAAGGTACTTAGCAGAGATAAGAAGAAATACATGATAGGAATACAATATAGAGAACTAAAGAGAAAAACCCAGGGAAATCTGAATTTCATTTTTGAACTCATTTATAAAGAATTTTGCCCACTACTGCAGCTTTGTAAAATTTCTTGTGTGTTCCAACGTGAGGTGAAAGGAGTGAAAATAAATTTGGTTACTTTAGAGAAGTATTTAAACGTTGGCTAGTTACGGTCAAAAAAATTTCACAGTACATGGTTGTAGTGAGTAAAAAGGAAACTTTTGAGGCCAAGATCCAGGAGAAGAATTTGAAAAACTGTTTGCTCTGTTGGAGGTTAAACGTTTCATTCAACTTTTAGCTAAGATAGTAACATTTCGTGACTTAATGTTTTTAATGCACATTGTTATTTTATAGAGATGCAGATAGGTCCCTGGATTTTTTTGATGAGAGATCACATCCGCTCATGGTAAGTGTCAGCTTTGTTAAGATTGTATTTTTCCCTCATGTTATTTCATGCTGATTAGCTTTGTGAATAATTACTAGAGGAAAAACACTGAAGCTTGAGATCAAAATCATCTTCCTTTAAGTTCTTCCCCACCCCACACTGTATCGCTATCATTTTATAAATGGGTTGTTGAATAGGAGATATGATACAGTATGAGCTTAGTTGCAGTTTTGATAAACAGTGAGCCCAAACAACAGAAAAGATTATTTTTAACAGCATCAAACGAGCAAAATGCTTAAAAGTAAACCTAACAAATATATAACATCTATGTGAAAAGTTTTACAACTATTTAGATTAATTAGAATTACTTAGAGTTAAGAATTCATTTCTTCAGTCACACTAGCCACATTTCCAGGACTCAAGTAGCCACATATGGCTCCTATATTGAACATTGTCGCCTTGGAGCCTTATGGTTCCAAGTTTTTGCAGCGTTTGTTGCAAATGAGTATGAGATATGATGATAAATAAGATTTCTGAGCTTATAAATTTCTTAAATTTCCTCTGTGGGAGGAAAATGGAAAGGAACACTGTAATTTTTCTAAGCTTGTGCCTGTATTTTCCTTTAATGACTGGTGGGAGGGTATTGATTCACTGGTTTTATTGTTCATTGTTTATATTTAAAGGATTTAAAGGCATGTCCCCCAATCAAAATTATTTTAAAGGGCACATTGACATAAGTTTGAAGGTTGCTATCATAAAAATACTTAAGAATTTTTCTTCAGTGGTTACTTATAGTACATTTTTCCTTCTTTCAGCCAGTAAAGATTCCAGAGGAATATTTTAAGCATGATCCTCAGTACAGATTTGTTAACACATTTGTTCAGACTATTTTCAGAGCTGTGCGGCTAACAGCTGAATGTGCAATAGTGACTTTGGTAAGATAATTAATTCTTTTGTTATAAAGCATCTTTAGAAATTTCTGCTTGTACACCATGATGCAGTCCTGTTTTTCATATAAAAGTAAGCTCCTGAAATTATCAGAACATTATTAAGAGAAACCTGCAAAACAATAGCTATTAAAGGCAGCAAGAGAGATTTCTGATCTCTTCCACCCCATACCCCACCCCGCCCAGAAACATGCACATGCAGTGCATACAGACGTGTACATGGGTGCATGTGGGTGTCCTGATGGGGTCAGGGTGGGGAGCAGTAACAAAACAACCTGCTCCAGAGGCAGAGATGAATTCAGTGTAGGTCTGAGATGAGTTCCAGGTTGTATTCCCCCAGCAGTTTATAGGTATATCCTGATGGGTGTTAATCCATCACTGTTCATTTCCATGAAGTTACCCAAGAGTGGAGTGTCAGTAGTAGTAGTTCATGGGCAAGCTTTGCTAGTCAGTTATAAGAGTTTACCATTTTAAATAATAAATTCTATTTAAGTGAGAGGTGGTTGGGATTTTTAAAATTCTTTCTACAGAAAACTTGCAGAGGAAAGTTAAGTGCATGGTTTGGAGGGAAAGAGTACTTACGTCAGCACCTACTCCTTTATCTCTCCAAGTAGAATTTAGGAGACAAGGCATTTAAAATAGAAACCCCTCTATGGATTTTGGATCAGACACAGGTCTTTTCATGGAGCAGCAAGCCATTTGGAATGCTTAGCATATGCTAGAGAGAGAGGCAAGAATGGTACTTCCATACCTAAAAAAAAGGTAATTCATGTAGGAGAGCATCTGGGTTTGGAAGGGAGTTCATTTTAAACCCATTAAGCTTGATGTACCTGTGAGGTAGCAGAATAGCAATGTCTAGTAATAACTTGTATATATGGGCCCGGAGCATGAATCGGAGTTAATGGTAGGGAATTAAGAGTAACTCTTCAGATGCAGAGAAAGTGTGTAGAATGAAAAGTGGACAGAAGATGGATGTGCAGGGACTATCAATATTTTAGGGGCAAGTTCTTAGAGGAGTGGCTACAGTTGTAGAAGAACCAGGAGAGCATAATAAAAGAGGAACCAAGTTAAGAGAAATTCAAGAAAGTTGTGGTCAAATGCTAAAGGCTGCTGAGAAGTTGCTCATTCCTTCAGTTCTCACTGAGTACCTATTCTCTGCCACTAGAGTTAGAGAAACAGATTGAACAAAGTTTCTTGCCTTTATGGAGCTTATATTCCAGTAAAGAAGACAAGTTTTTCTTTTTAAATGAGTATTTTTTAAAAGATGGATATTTCAGATAATGATAAAGAACCAGAAGATAAAACAGGACTAAGGGATAAGGAGTGTTTAGAAGAGTTAATTTTAGGTAGAATGATCAGGAAGAGTCTCTCTAAAGAGGT
This sequence comes from Tamandua tetradactyla, assembly GCF_023851605.1. Taxonomy (NCBI): domain Eukaryota; kingdom Metazoa; phylum Chordata; class Mammalia; order Pilosa; family Myrmecophagidae; genus Tamandua; species Tamandua tetradactyla. The sequence goes on from NC_135328.1 coordinate 128,969,693, forward strand.
AGCACTTTGAAAAAGGCGATCCTGCATTACATATAGAAGGAGCTAGGAAGTGGTCAGCTTCTTTTTTTATTTTAATTTTTTAATTTAATTTTTTTTAATCCCCAAAACACGAAGCAAACGCAGACATTCCTATTTTGATCATTCCATTCTACATATATAAGCAGTAATTCACAATATCGTCACATAGTTGCATATTCATCATCATGATCATTTCTTGGAAAATTTGCATCTATTCAGAAAAAGAAAGAAAATGAAAACAGAAAAAAAATTATACATACCATACCCCTTATCCCCTCCCTTTCATTGATCACTAGCATTTCAAACTAAATTTAACATTTGTTCCCCCCCTATTATTTATTTTTATTCCATATGTTCTACTGGTCTGTTGAACTGGTCTGTTGACATAGTAGATAAAAGGAGCATCAGACACAAGGTTTTCACAATCCCACAGTCATATTGTGAAAGCTATATCATTATTCAATCATCTTCAAGAGACATGGCTACTGGGACACAGTTCCACATTTTCAAGTAGCTCCCCCCAGCCTCTCCACTGCATCTTGAATAACGTGATATCTACTTAAGGCATAAGAATAACCTCCAGGACAACCTCTCGACTCTGTTTGGAATCTCTCAGCCATTGACACTTTGTCTCATTTCACTCTTCCCCCTTTTGGTTGAGAAGGTTTTCTCAATCCCTTGATGCTGAGTCTCAGCTCATTCTGGGACTTCTGTCCCTCGTTGAGTGGTCAGCTTCTTGCTGAAGGTAGAATTGATAGGAATTGCTGTCAGATTGGAGTGGGATGAGTCACGTTAAGTCATGGCAGCTAGGTGAGTGTTAGTGTCATTGGTGTTACTCGGGAAGACGCGGGGAATGCAGAGTTGGGTGAAAGGCTCTGGTGTGTACGTGCGAGGGCGCCACTGGCCATGGTGAGAAAAGCTTGAAGACAGTGAGCAGCAGGGTGCGGACTGCAGTGAGTTGAGGTGAGGATGGGAGAGGAGAACTGCATCAGGGCATGACACCGTGAACAGAATGAAAGGATGCATCCTGAGGGTTGGGATGAGAAATAGGTTCATCCTGAGAAAATTCTTTGGCAGAGGAGAAATTCTTTGTGAGGAGATGTGATCATTTGGGGAGCATTTTTCTGCAGAAGTGGGCATGGGTAGGATCAAGTACATTGACACAAGACTTGAGTCTTCAGTAGGAAAAAATAAATCTCTTCCATTGATCACTGCGGGGGGGTAGCAAATGGTATAAGGGAGTATCAGTACATAGCAAACATGCCAGTTAAGGTGACAGGAGCTCGAAGGTTTGCCAGTTTTGTTGAAATGCTTCTACTTAACTCCTATAAAGTAGAAAGTTGAGTTCTGTGAGAAAGGTTCTTAGAGAGCTTCAAGTTTTTGGGAGAATGGAAGCAGAATCTAAGAACATGCAATGTTTGATGAATATTCCCTACATGTAAAATAATGTCTGAATCATCTCACCAACTGTCAGGTTTTAGAGTCCCAGAAGGAAGAGACTGGTGGCTCTGTGCTGCCTTGTAAATCGATGGGAATTGATTAAGCTGCAGATTGTGTGTTCTTGGAAAGGCACTGAGTGCAGGACTCTTCCAGTTGTCCAGACTGGCCTCAAGCGCGCACTGTGCATGGCTGCCTGTCATGCTGTGCTGCACAGCAGCCACTGGGAGGCTCTCGGTCACCAGTTCTTTTCTGCAAGCTAGTACACAAAACTGTTACTGTGAGCAGAAGAAGATAAAAACATACTCAGGATCACCACTCAGGCTTTACATATTCAAACATTACCTACCTGTGAAATCACCAGTTAACTACCAGCCAGGTGTGGCACATTGCACAGGCAGGCTCCCCACCCTGGGCTGGGATATGCTGCCCTTTCTGAGTGTGAAGATAATACAGTGCTTCAGGATGACCTTTGCTGAGATGTCCAGTCATTCCCATGACCAGAATTGGGCTGGAAATTTACATGGGCAGAGTGGTCAGCAGAGGGAGCTGCCTCAATTGTGATCTGGCCTCTTGCTCAGGTGGACTGAGCAGTCTCTATAGAAGGGAAGAATAAAAGGCATTTCTTAGTCCAAACATCTACCATTCATAATAGTTCTTGTCATGGCACTTAAACTGAACTAAAATCAAAGACCAGTGCTCTACTTTTGCAGGTTTACTTAGAAAGGCTTTTAACTTATGCTGAGATCGACCTTTGTCCCGCTACCTGGAGAAGAATTGTTTTGGGAGCCATTCTTCTTGCCTCCAGGGTCTGGGACAATCAGGCTGCATGGAAGGTGGACTGCAAGATCCTCCAGGGCCTTACAGTTGAGAACATGTGAGTTCATAAGGTTTGGGTGAATTTTCTAACCATTTTCCAATACCTCATTTGCTCTCATAAAGTTTGCATTTTAAGAAATATTTTTAAAGGTAACGTGCAGAGAACTGAAATACGCATAAAAGTACGTACTTCTTTCTTTCCAGCTGTGGTCCAAATTCATATTTTACATCATTAATTGGTAGTTACTGATGTGTTGGTGTAATAATCTGCTTTTGATAAGTTTTTTTTCTGGTGGTTTCTGATAGATAAAGCTTACAGCATAGTACAATAAATATCTTTACAGCATTTTTAAAGCTTTCTACCAGTCGCAGTCCAGTTTTAAGAGGTTCACCCCTGGCGTTTGAAGTAAGTGTTTGACTACTTTCAAGGAATTAGGTGGCCCCTGGACTATTGAAGTTACAGCTTTAATCTGAGTCACACATTTTATATTTGGTTTTGCTGTCTTCCCCCACCCCCCTTTTTCTTTATCTGAGGATCTGTTGTTGCAGAAACCATGATATAAGATGGGCACTCCTTAGTGTGAAACAAAATTAGCCAAATGTAAAAGCTTCAGAACTCATGTTTTCCTGTCTCCTTCCCTATTGGGAGTGTTTCATGTGTTAATAAGTAGGTCTTATGGAAACTGGAAACTCCTTTCTCAGGCAGTTTGAGAAACCAGTGCTCATGTTGAAGAGATTCCTGGGGTACTCAGCCATTCATAACAGCACTTTGTGGGGTCTTGAGCCTGAGAGTGTGAGGTCCCTTGGTTAGTAATATGGCTACTCTAAGACTGCACGCACGCTGACATGGGACAGAAAACCAAACCTAATGAGGGCTTCCAACCTGGCCAGCGTGGCCATCCTGCCACTGGAAAGGACCTGGAAGGTAGTAGGCAGGATGAGTCAGAGGTGTTTCCAGCAGACTTTCAGCATGCCTACTTGTTGGGGAAAATGTTCTTTGTGGGTGGCATTTAGGGAAATGAGAGCACCTCTTGATTAGAATGAGCAGTATAGGGAGATTAAAATCCTGGCAGAAAAGGCCAAGGTTGTGTTTTAGTGACCTCACTCAGTGTTATTCAGAATTACCAAGCTATACATATTTGAAACTGAAGCGAGGATACTTCTGAAGGGGAGCCAGCAAATGTTGATTGCTGTTAGAATGGGGTTTTGTGAAAAGGACCACTTCGATAATAGTGTAAACTAAATGGTCATTGTTATATTGCTGGCCATCTTACTTAGCAAAGGGTGGGGTGACAAAGGACGTCTCCACCATGGATTTGAAATGAGCGGAAGTACTTTTTGGAAGTTGCCGAAGCTACTTTGACTTTGATCACTGCTGTTATCAATCTTCAAATTGGTCCCTCAAAGGAAGGAAAACTCATAAACAGGAGCACTACCCCTGCCATGATGGTGGCTGATACTTTCTCAAAACCTGAAACTAAGCTGGCTGGGCCTCTGGCTCTTGTTACAGTATCAGAGAGTGTGCAGGGAAACATGTAGATTGTCCCAGGGAGTAGTGGCAGAATCTAGCTACAAGATTAGTCTTAAACAATGCTTTTTGTGTATGATAAGAAACACCAGGAAGCAGCTCTATTTGTAGCAGGCTGCTTTTGTTCATGATCTTCAGAAAGTGGACAGCGTTAAAACAAGGTATTTCATATACATTTATTTTGTCCCTCTGCTGTTGACTACAATTGAGTCTGTTTTAAAACTGAAAAGTTTTAAAACCAGTTCTATCAGATTTTTGTTAAAACTTTCCATCTATATGCTTTCTTAGAATATATCTCCCTTCAAAAGAAGTTAAATTGAACAGCTTCTAGTCAGAAAGTTGGCTGTGCCTATAAATGGTTTGCTGTTCAGCCATCTAGCCATTTAAAAAACAAAACAAAACAAAACAAAACCCAGAAGATGCATATTCTGTAGGAATAATGCTTTCCTTCAATGATTAAACCTCTATTAATAGACATGTTAATCCTATGAAGTACTGTATTTCTGCACAATTAAAATTTATTAGTGGAGAAACTATAACAGGCATAGTGAAGTGTATTTATTTCTGTAGTAAATTGAGTCCTGATTAGCTGATTATCAAAGCAAAGTGATTTCCATTTCTATAGACTTACGGAAATATGAACAGATTAATCTTGGTGGCAGGTTCAGTTGGGTTTTAAGTTCAAATGAGAAACAACATCTCCGCTCTTACTCTCACTGCTCTCCATGCAGTAGAACATTGAGCATTTGTTGACCTATCCAGTGGATAAAATATTAAAACATATTAAAAGCCAGAAATAAAGCCTCTAGCATGCTTTTTTAGGTATTTATCATTTTTAGACAATTTTTAGACACTCCCTAATGTGATTACTGTGAAGGTAAGATGTACTCTGATTTCATTTACTTGAACACTTGGCAAAGGACTGCTCCTCGAATTTTCCTTTCCCACTTACTAAACGGTGACTGCATAGGTGTTTGTGCCATGCTCTGCAGAGGACTGGTGCATGCTCAGCATCTTGGGGTTTCCCTCCCAACACAGGAGAAACACTAAGTTTTTACATCCAGTGCTTTGCCAAAGGGCCTGTTGTAAAATGGATTTAGTCTAGTCAAAACATCTTTGATCTTTCTGCCTTCCAGAATTTAAAAATAGAATATTCTGTCCTGCCATAGTGACAGTTTCTCAACTTAGTGAAATTAAGGTGGGCAGAGACTTGCATTATGCCCTTTGACATAGCCCCTTGCAGTGGGGCAGGGGGAGGGGAGCCCCTTCCCCATCGAATACAGCTTGTTTGTTTATTTATATATTTATTTGAGATGAATCCTTGTTGCCTCAAGAGTTTTTCCCTCCTCAGAGATAATCAGTACCTCTGGATGGATCCATTTGTTGCCGTGGTGATGTGCCCACTCCTTTTGTTGGTGCTTCTCTACTTCAATAAGCCCCTTCCTGTTATCAGCCCGGTGGAAATGTCTGCAAGTTCTTCAGAGCTAATAAACAGCATAAATCATTCCTTTCATCTGATCACTGTAGTGGGCCTTGTGAGTGAGTGTAGAGTATGAATCGTACAGCCGCACTAATGGAACTCTGAAGAATGAGCCCCCGAGTCAGCAGCACGAGAGCATAAGAGGGCTGTGACCTTTTCCCCTACGTCCCAAACTCAGAGTGCTGGGACGCAGAAAGGACCACAAATAGCTGTGCCTTGTCTGAACATGAGTGTGTTACTCCAGCTGGGTAGCCTTTATTTGTTTCAAAACAGAATTTAGAGCTATCCTAGTAGCTCAATGATATTTTTGAAGCTAGTCCAATTGTCTAAAAATTGTCTTGTTATTTTGTTATATCCTTCCTTCCCTAGGCTTGAGATAGCAATTCATTGTTTGGAGCTACTACAGTTTGATATTGATGTTCCTGACAGTGTTTATGTCAAGTACTACTTTGGCCTTCGTTCCCTAGCCGGTGACAACGATAGGAATTTTCTGTTTGCTCCTCTTAGCAAAGAAAGAGCACAAAATCTAGAGGTAAGGTGTTGAAGTCACTAAGCTGGGTTCTCACTCAGCCACCAAAGCCTACATCTGACACTAAATCATTAATAATATTAAGACGTGATTAGGGAAATAGAAAGTTTTTAAATTAACACATTGAGGATCTTACACATCTGACACTAAATCATTAATAATATTAAGAAGTGATTAGGAAAATAGAAAGTTTTTAAATTAACACATTGAGGATCTTATTAACCCTTTGGAGTCATATTTCCTGTGTCTTTTATGATTTATACAAGGATCCACATTTCAAAAATGATAGATATTATTATCTCTTCTGACTGTAACTCAATATTTCTAATGAAATTTAATGTTTTTAATAGTTTTCCTTTTGAACCTCTACCCTTCTACATAACCCATAGGATTGTTTCCCTGATTATACTTACGTATATAATTTATTTATTACTCTTGACTGCCTTTATCTCAGTTTGTAAATTCATGTTTTACAACATGTTATACCTTCTAAATATAGGTCTATATAGAAGGTATATATTTATACCTTTATATTTAGAAGGTATAACATGTAAGTGTTTCAAATATTAGATGTACAGAGTGCATGGGTTTAATGGAAATGGTAATTTACCGAGGACGCGGCAATATTATGGCTTATGATTTTTGGTTGAATACAGCAAAATTATAACTGAAATGGACACATTCTTAAGATTCACACTTTCTGTGGTACCTTGGAAGGTACTTTAGAGTGATACATTTTTCTACCGTAATTAAAGTGCAAGTGAAATAATATCTTTTGGTGCTTCAGTCTTAGACCTCTCCAGTAGAGAAAGTTTCTGTTTGCTCTGCCAATCTAATCATAGCCCTCAATCTGTATTACTCTGTGTCTTAGTGAATTGGCAGGAAGTAGCTTTCTCAGAACCTAACATGTAGATCTCAGATAGCCAAAGTAGCAGTAATTATGTATGAACTCTAATAGTCTCTCCATATGTGGCTCATCATTGGTGATTCCTTTTAAGATTGGAACCTTTTTTAAACGCATTTTTTAATTCTTGTACCTATATTCTATTTGATTGACTTTTTCCTAGGTCATTTCCAGATTATGTGAAGACAAATACGCATGTTTATATAGAGCTGCTCTGAGACGGTCTTTCAGCGCTGATGATTTCATCGTTATTCAGCGCTCTAATGCCATCCTCTCTTAAAGAGAGAAATGAGGGGTTATAACATCATAAAACCCCTCATCTACAAAGACTGGAGAAACGTCACCACTCCTGCTCAAAAACCAGCAAAGTTAATATTTTCATCTAAGGAAAAGACATCATATTCAAATTCAAGAGACTTGTGGACAGCGAAGACTACACTGTATAGGAAAGAACGCGACCTTGTCAATGCAACACTCTTCTGTCCTTTCTAATGTAAACAGAGTTATGAAAACCACTCCAAAGTGAAAGCTCCCAACCCACACACAGATGTTTGCTTACTGTCTAGGCAGTAGCTGTGAACAATGTGTGGTTTTTTTAATTAATAACTTAAATTTTAAAGACACTGACCATATAACTTTTATGTTTTTCCTATTTTTCCTGCCCCAACCACCCACCCCGATATTGTTGCATATGCCTTTAAAATTAATGCAGTATTACTATTAAAACATGGGACTCTTAACAACTATAAAACCAACTATAAAACAACTATAAAAACAACTTGGCAGCAGAGACTAGCATTGTTAGGTGCTGAAAGGTTCATCCTCCCTACTGTATCACTGAAGCTGCTAGTCATTGGCAGTCAACTTAAACAAAAAAGCTGCTGGATAGCATGTACTGAAATTCCTTCCAAGCACTACTTATTACCATTTCAGCATGTTGGGTTATCAACAGAGAAAGTATCAGTTATTGATTATCTACATCTGCTATGTCCACACTTCATTTCTTGTGAACTCTAATAGTGCTTGCGTCTCACCTCTTATTTGTTGAAATCTAGTTAAGATAATTTCTTCTTATTTGTTAAAATCTAGTTAAGATAATTTCCTCTTATTTGTTAAAATCTAGTTAAGATAATTTCCTCTTATTTGTTAAAATCTAGTTAATATTTCCAACCAACATGGTGATCCAATGATAACAAGCACATAATGAGATACAAAGTATCTGAAAGTCTTGATGCAGGTCTAAGCTTTTATAAAGTGCCTTTTGGGCGCCCCAGGCACTGCAGCATAAGTATAAATGCAAACAAACCTTTAAAAAACACATCTGAAAGTTTTCGTTTCTTTTATACTTACTTGGTTTTGTGAATTGAGTCCGTTTTCAATTTTAATTTTTTATTTCAGGGCTTCTTGAAGATGGCAGACATTGAAACAAAAAATTAAAATTAAAAGCTTAATACTCAAAATTCACAAAACACTTAGTTTTGTGAATTCTGAGTCCGTTTTCAATTTTAATTTTTTATTTCAGGGCTTCTTGAAGATGGCAGACATTGAAACAAAAAATTAAAATTAAAAGCTTAATACTCAAAATTCACAAAACACTTAGTTTTGTGAATTCTGAGTCCGTTTTCAATTTCAATTTTTTGTTTCAGGACTTCTTAAAGATGGCAGACATTGAAACAAAAAATTAAAATTAAAAGCTTAATACTCAAAATTCACAAAACACTTAGTTTTGTGAATTCTGAGTATGTTTTCAATTTTAATTTTGCGTTTCAGGACTTCTTGAAGATGGCAGACATTGAAACAAAAAATTAAAATTAAAAGCTTAATACTAAAAATTTACAAAACTACGTAAGTTTAAAACAAATTTAAGTAAACTTTCAAATGATGTTTTGTAAGTTTTGTAGCACTTATACTTCTACTTTGATACTCTACTAGTATCAAAGCTTGAAATTGCACCAAGACTTTGAAACACCTGTAATCTCCATAGAAGGGCTTTCCTGTTTTTAAAATAGTCCTTTGCAAGGCTGTGCACCGTTCATCTGTTTTAATCACCTGAGTTTCTTTTCTCTAGATTTGGTAAAAGGAGATTATGAAGAGCAATGAAATTCACATGTAATAAAAGAAATTGGACCCCCCCCAAAAAGAAAGAAACTGGACCCTGTTAGTGGTGGATAATTAGGAAACAGGTACATTAAGCTATCTGTAGTCATCTTATATGAAGTCCTGGAGTTTAAAGAGGAAACTTACACACTCTATAGGAACCCTGATTTCAGCTTTAAAGAGTAGGGAATAAGTAATTTTAAGAGATTGATGATAACAGTGTCACCTACATTTGAAATTTTTTTTTTTACATTATCATTGTCAACTCTGAAATCTCTTTTCTCCTGCCTTATCAAATGTACATGTAGGAATTTTGCCTAAAAACAGCATTTCTGTATTAGAACTACTTTCAGTATTGCAATACTTCACTTCATATTGAGTGCTGTAGTTCCATCATTTTTAAAGAATAGAGACATAAATAATCATATATAAAGTATTACAGTGTACCACCTCAAAAAACATTGCTTTATGGAGTTTGGAGCCTGGAGATTTTAGTATTGATTGCAATTGTATTTTGAAAAGAATGCTACAACCTATAGTGGTTTTCTTTCTCATGTTTATATTAAAAGAAAAGCTAATAAACTATTTTAATTTAAGTACGGCTAATGTATTACTGTATTCTCATGTCTGAGCCTAACATTTCAAATCAGTCCCAATAGATCTTAAAGCATTTCTTTTGCTTATATGCTTTTTTCAACCTGAAAACACTTAAAATCACTGGCACTTTAAAATGTTAAAATCCTTCAAAGTCATAGAAATTAAGAGTAATGCATATGCTTCTGCAGCGTTTTTAATACATATGGGTTTAGTGGAATTTCAATATGGAATAGCATAAAATTAGTATATGGTGTATTAGATGACGTCTTTGAATAGTTTGTGGTTGAGCTTAAGAGGGAAAAGAGCACATTGGAAGAGAAAATTAGGTGAAATGTACAGAGTAGAAGTTACTACAGTAACTGTAGAATGAGAATGTTTGAGGTTTTTGAACAGTTAAACAGTTAAAAAGGTTTTGTTTTGTTTTGCTTTTTAATATGGGCAGGCACCGGGAATCAAACCTGGTTCCTCTGGCATGGCAGGCGAGCGTTCTTGCCTGCTGAGCCACCACGGCCCGCCCAGTTAAAAATGTTTTAAACAGTTTTCCTTTTCAGTTAAACAGGAAAGAAAATGAACTAGAATGAGGGTTGCAAATTTAAACAAGCCACTTAAAATAGCTTTAGAATGCTGTTTTAAAGTTTATGTTTCAATTAGACAAAATCTCGGAAAGGCTTTTTTAAAACTAAGCCTCAGGCAGTGCAACGGTGTCTCAGTGGCAGAATTCTCGCCTGCCACGCCAGAGACATGGGTTTGATTCTCGAAGCTTGCCCACGCAAAAAAAAAAAAAAAACCACAATAAAACAAAGCCTCAACAACTCAGCTTCAATAATTCTCACTAAATCCTGTGAATGTTGACATTTTATCCATATAATGGATAACTAAAACATCTTGTTCTTGATAAGTTACTGGTAGAAGATATCAGATTAGTTTAGAAGGGAAAAAATTATCGTATAAATCGGTATTTATCAGATGGTTCACATCATAATAATATGCCAGTTACTAAGTAGAAATGCTGACATGAGTGGTCAAAGGTAAATGAAAAATTTGCAGGAGGAACATGGAATGTAGATCTGTGGCTTCAAGAACAAGTTGGTTGAATAGTAGTATCATTAAAAACTGCTCTTTCCCCCATTATCTTTAATTCTGGACAGCAACACAACATTTGGTAAGTGGGGGAGTTGGGCCAACTTAGGTTAAGAATATAAAAATCACTGAAAGCTAGTAGGTTCTTGGACATGTAGTATGGGCCACAGATACCACAGGTACACAAGTAGCATGGTAAATGGCAATTTTCTCAATACTTGATACCTAGGAAAGATTTCTTCCCTAAAATAACACTATAAAAAGTATCTGATTTCCTGGACTCATTTATTTTCATTTCCAGTTTTTTTTCCCCTATTATAACACTGACTACAACGAGCTTTAATATATTGTAAACTCAAGACTTCATTACAAGGAAAAGAGTAATCTGAAATGTTTGAACCAAATGAAATTGCTATTTCTGTAGTTCAAAAATGGTTGCCTATCAGCAATTTCATACATTTACGTTTCATTCTAAGACAACTTAGGGCCCAGTGTTTCCTGGTTAAAGAAAAAAAGACCAGATTCTGTAATGAATGGCTCTTTCACATTTCTTCTTCATGCACCCAGTGTACCTATACATTATTAAAGTCCAACAGAGCACTAAATCCTGGTTTTGTAACAGTTTAGGATTCATTTCTAGTCTCCAGTAAAAACTTCTTGATTTTTAAAGAAGTGCTTAAACCAGTATTAACTGGAAAACAATTCTGTATTCAGGTTTTGCTGTGATTTTTGCTGATGAGCACTCATTACCACCTTAATAAAATATGCACCTCCTTATGGCAAGTCACAAACTAGTGTCAAATGCAAAAGCAGTGTCACAAGTAATTAATGCTATAAAGCAATTTAAATGTTTACTGAAGTCTCTGGAAGATGTGCCATATGGGCAATTTCATTTCATGAACACATCTGTTTCCAAAGTCTTCCCAGTAACCAACTGTTTTCTCCCTCTCTAGCTCTGTCTCTCCTCCCTGCATCTTATGACACAGCTCTTTAATTAATGAATATAATTAGTCTCTTCAGGATCATATAATTATCTCAATATTCCAGTCATTATAAGGAACACACAAAGGCTTTTAGATAAGTGAAATGCACACTTATCAATCATCAGTTTAGGGCAGCTGGTGCTTAAATACAAGTAAGTAGTTTTTTTTTGCAAATGGGTGAATAGCTGGTTGGTTGTTCCATATTCTACATGTGTGCAGCTCACGTTGCCACAGGGCTTCAGCATGGACTTGAAATGAGCCTGGGGCCCCAACCCTCTATTGCCCTTATTAAATGTTAAATATTGAAATGCCAATTAACATCTGAAAACTAGACTTTCTGACCCTTAAAATGGAATTAAAATACGTACCCCAGAAAAAAAAAATAGGTACCTCAGGGGGAGGATTGTGAGAGCTGCATAAGCTAATATTTAACAACTAGTGTCTTCAAACTTTTCAGCAATAGCAGAAGCACAACAAATACACAACCTGTCCTTTTTAAAAAGGCAAGCCAACCCCATGCAAATCTGTGCCTTTGGTTTTTGAAACTGGGCTCTATTTCTTTATTCAAATTCTCTATATTAAATACTTCATATTATCTTAACCATGCTTTCTCAGGGAAATTATATTTTCCCTGACTTGAAGGAGAGATGAGAGTTATCAGATGTTTTCAGTGTCACTAATCAGAAACCACGCAGCAGCTTTTCATCAAACACCAACATGTTATAAGTTGTATAAAATTCTTGGAAAAAGTATTAATTTTTAGTTAACTGTATGTACCCTAACACATCACCTGATTTACGAATACTTACTGTGATCTAATGAAAGGGGCACTATTACCTTTTCTTTGTTCTTATATTTATTTTCTAGTGCCTAAAAAAGACAAATGAAATTCCAAAGTTTTACCTTTCCCCGCAGCAAGAACAACTGGGCCCAGGAGCTCTGACGGGCTCAACAGTAATCAGATTGCTTTGACCCTGAGCTGAGTACCAATAGTTTTGTTTATTTGACATCTGAGACGATAAGTGATGGGCAATATTTTCCCTGTGGAAAAACATATGAATGCTTGACAGTGAATTGTGGTACAGCAACAACAGAGACCTATCAAATTCTTCAAATTTCAGCAACAAAATTAGATGAATGAAATGAAGTCATAAAGCATATAATATAATATCCATTATAGTGTTAAAAGATAAACTACATGCTATTGTAAAAGAAAATCCAATTTACTGCCTGTTTCCTTCATTTTTGATTTGACAAGTGCTTGATCTTGTGCTATGTTTCAAATATCTCCATTTACCTTGCAGAGCTTGAATTGTAATGTCTTCTTAAGGCAAACAAAATGAACTTTCCATTTAATTTATTGAAAATGTTCATGCATATTTGAGTTTATTTGGTACAAATATATGAAAGTTATTTATATCTATGTTAAAGATCCCTTTGACAGTGTAAGCTTGACTTTACTGTCTCAGTTTGGAACTACTGATTCCATCCATCTTTGCAAGACAAGAAGCATTCACATCAACATCATTTTTATTGTCAACACATGCACATCAAAGGATTTACTGAACCATACAAAACTTATTTAAACAACTTCATTAAGCCAAATTATTTAAATATTCACCAAAATAGATTAACTGGAAGTGAAAGAAAAACTTTTCCATAGGCTTTAGTTAATTTACACTTTGCTTTTGAGACCAAGAGAAGTATCATATCATAGCATCTTAAAATATGCTAGATCCATTTATTTGCTCACTCCTGGACCATTAGTCTAACAACAAGTACAATATTATCTCAAGGAATATGTGGGACTCAGTCTCAAAGTTTGAAGCCATCTGCAAAAACTCCCACCTATACTCATCATATGACACATACTCATTTATCACCACTCAAAAATTCTAACAAAAGACAGTAAAATGAATAAGATTTGTATGTTCTAACACAGACAGAACAGAGAAGAAAATAAGGCAGGTGAATATATCAAGATTTCAGAGAGGGAAAATGAGTGTTGAATGTTACCTGACATTTCGCAGTGGGGAAATCTGAAATCTAGATGCAGGATGAAGAAAAAGCTAATAAAATTCAATTCAATTCAGAACAAAATGCTGAAAAAGAGATTAAGAATTGGAGGCAACAGATGCTTCTGGTAGAGTTTCCAGGTAAAAGTGAGAACACCCCGTTAAATTTGAGATCAAATAAATAACAAATGGTTTTAGTGTGCTCTCTCCTAAAATATTGACTGTTTAGTTGAGCATCCTCTAATTTTGTAATGACAAATCTTTCAACCTCCTCTGAGCATGGGGGAGGAAGTGATTTTCACTTTAATATTTTTTTCTTTCTGTTTCTCAGACTGACTCTCTTCAATTTTCTTGTCTTTGAGTTCACTGATTCTTTCTTCTGCCATCTCCAATCTACTGCTGAAAGCCTCCCGTGAAATTTCATTTCATTTTTCATTATTATGTCTCAATTCCAGTAGTTCGGTTTGGCTCAGTTTGAAAATGTTTATCTCCTTATTTAGATTCTCCTGTTCACTGTGTTCAAGATATCTTTTAGTTCTTTCTCTCTGTTTTCCTTCACCACGTTAAGCATTGTTAAAGCCTTTAAAAAAATGCTTGTTTAGTATATCCACATTCTGGTTTTCTTTGATATTTACAGTATTTGTAGTGTTTTCCTTTCTACAAACAAACATTTCCGGTTTCTTTGTCTTGTACTCTTTTGTTTCACCCTATATTTTAAAAGTTTTTAAATGGTAACTCTGGGATTTATTCCTTCGCATGTCCATTTCTTGACTTTGTAACCAACTGGCAGTAAGACACAGATTTTCTTAAGCTTCAAATCTCCTGCAAACAGGGTCTACTCTAAGGGAGCAGTGGGCATCTGCCTTAGGGGACAGAGGGCATCTACCCTAGAGGAGCAGAGGGCAACTGCCCTAGGGGAGCAGGGGGTGTCTGCTCTAGGGGAGCAGGGGCATCTGCCCTAGGGGAGCAGGGGGCGTCTTCCCTAAGGAAGCAGGGGGCGTCTGCCCTAGGGAACAGAGGGCAGCTACCCTAGGGGAGCAGGGGGCATCTGCCTTAGAAGTCAACATGTAATGTCTAAAGGTAAAGAAGAAAAGTGTACTAGATACGTTCAAATAGGACAGCTGTCTGTAGAGGGCCCTGGGGTGACGACTCGGGCAGTGCGCGTCCCCAACACTGCACTGCGCGGTGACACGTGCCCCTGGGGGCGTCGGGGGCATCTACCCCTGCACAAGAGCCGGGGCAGAGGCTGCTGGGACCCCAGCCATTACGCAGCCCCGCACATGCCGCAAGGGAAGGGGTCACTGTGGCCCCAGCAGGAGGGGAAGAGGGAACCCAGGGGCCCGGGAGGGGGGACGAGGACCCGGAGCAGGGACGGTTCTCTCCAGCGCAAGGTGTTCGTCAAGTCCTCAGTAGATTTAAAAATAATAAATATCGATGGTTGTGCCAGCAATCACCATTTCTATGAAAAATTGTGGTTACTTCACAAATTATTCATATATCATTCTTCGTTGAAAATACTCACTCAGAAATACTAATTGGAGAATATTTATTGAGGTTGCATCAGGTCCTAGGCATTTTTCCAGAGCTGAGATCAAAGCTGAGCACTGAGGTACTATTCCCTGCCCTAGCTGAGCTTGCATTCTACTTGTGTAGGGTGAGTCTGACGACAAACTGAGTAAATAAGTACAGTTACACCAGGCGGAACAGAGATGGGTGCAAAGGCAGAAGCAGGGGCACCGTTTAGGAAGCAATTACAATAACGCAAGGGGGCGGTGCTGGCAGCATGGCCTGGGAGCTGGGTGTGGGGCCCGGGTGGTGTGAGGTTGTAAAACATTTCAAGAGAAACAATTTTCTGAGGTAACCATTGGTTCATGCCCCAAATTCAAGGAAAATATTTTAGATGAGTTTCTATCAATCTCAAACAATTTTTATGATGTGTGGATATTAAAAATTTAGCTTGTAAAACATTTCTAAAATTCTTAAGTTGCCAAAAACCTATACTAGCAAAATTCCCCAAAGTCCTTCATAAGTGGATCTGTCAGCCTGGCTCACTCTCCTTCTTCGCAGACGAGAGCTGTACAATTCCCTTCCTCCGTGTAAAGCAGTGTCTCCAAAACGTGCTCTTTTCTAACAGTCACCTGGCTGGCTTGTTAAAACCGGATTCCTGGCTTCACTGTGAACTCACTGAAACAGTCTCAGCACTTGGGACAAAACTGCAGTTTTAGGGGATGGCACAGCTTATTTACACACACCTGACAGCTGGAGAAACACTTTCACTGGCATGATGAGATATGGTGATTACATCCTCACCCGCTCAGTGCAGCCTCTTCTGCATTTCGATGTTTCGGTGTAGCATCAGTCAGATTCCCCTTCTGTGGCCTTACCATCCTCTGTGCAATTACTTGTTAGTACCATGAAGAAAATAAAGGTTAAACTTCAAAGCTTCTCATTTCCATGGACCCCTCCCAAATCTTTGTACTTCTTTATGATGATTCTAAACATTGCATTAACTTACAGTCTCTGAAAACAGGGATCCCTGTTCACATATAACTTTACCGTAATGAAAATCACACATTTACATTCAATTTAAGCCAATTGTCACTGCTTGACTTGAAATTACTTATTAGCATTTAGTATTAGCTTGTGCAGACATTTTGGTGGGTAAAGGAAATTTTGGTATTTCGAAGAAAGAATCCAATCATGTGTTTGAGTATCTAAACTTGAGGTTCTTTGCTTTTGACTATTAATTATGCCCTGTTTTTCCCCACATGAAAGAATTACAAAAAATGTGTATAGTGCAGGTCATTGAGTATAAAAAAATGTTATGAAAATATGAGAGAAAAAGTGTACATAATTAGAAACTGATGCCTTAATGAGTTTTAAATATTTAATTGGCCCAACTACTTTAAAATATTTAATAAAGTCTTTTTATATATATATTATATATGTAAATATGTTTTCAGATTTGTGATATAACTGGTGGTTCATCTTGCACAATGGAAGTATTCTACAATGACTGTTCAAAGGAAATGACGTCCCACAGTGGTTTCTAGCATATAAGTTCATCAGACCCTTAGAATTGATGGCTTTGATAATTCAATCCTTGTTGCACCTTCAGACACACACACACACATGGGATCTCTGACGGATTAGAATGCAATATTTCCAGCCCAGAAGATATGTTTATAGAGATCTAAAAGTTCATCAATTACAGAAAATAAGTGCTTCTAGAACAGTCATGCAGACTTGGCTTTAATGAATGCTTGATGATGAATGCATAAATAGATGGATTCAGACCCGTATTCTTGACTGAAGATTCAGGTGACCTCCTCACCATGTGCCTGCATAAAGGGAGGATTAATTGCAAACCTGTCCATGGCTGTTGCTGTGATAATTTTTAGACACTAGAAAACAATAACCAGATCAATTTATCATGAGACCACTATTTGTGATCCAGTATGATTTGTTCAGGATTGAGAACTAATGGCTTCTTCTGGCATAGACCTTCATAGTCAAAAATCATCTATTTACAGGCATCAGGCTGGCATCCAATTACAGTTCCTATAGAAACACATTAGAGGAAATGTGTATTTTTTAAAGAATTGTGTTCCCTGATGTGCACTGCAGTGGCATATTTACACCTCTGTCTTTGTTCTTTATGGATTGCGTTGATTATACAGAAGAAGTGTCAACAAAACCGAGGGGTTTTATCTTCCACGAGACTGAAGCACAAATGAGGTAGCCTAGCTTACCTGTTTGTCCTAATTTCTTGAGAAAAATTTTCACAAACAAAATCCATCAACTTTTCCTGCCACCGATTTTATAATGCCTCCTAAAAAGGTTCATTTCAGGGACAGATATTAATCAATTGTGGAAATTGCATCTCAAGGGAATGATGCATTTCTGCTCTTGAGCAAGCAAGTTACCTGCAATGTGAGGCATGGAGCACAAAACTAGTTTGCATACATATTTATTGATCGGTTACAATGTGTCAGGCACTATGTTAAATGTTGGTTTTCAGTGGTAAACAAGTGAACACAAAATTTCTTTCCTCCTGGATTTATACTTTATTACAGACTTATTTTAGGAGCTTGAATGAATTACTAGAATAAACATTTTTAAAAAATACACCATAGGACTCTACAAAGCAAACAGTGAACCCTGATGTAAAACATGGGGTATAGGTAGTTGTACAAGTAAAATAGTCTTCCCACTCTTTGTAATAAAAGTATCACACCAGTTCAAGGTGTTAATAATAAGGGGTATATGGGAACGCTGTAGTTTCTGCATGATTTTTCTGTAAGTCTACAAATTCTCTAATTTAAAAAATGAAAAATAAAGGAAGAGAAATGAAGGAAAAGGTAAAGTGGCGGAGAGATACATGGAAGCACTTCTTGAGGAAGAAGAAAAATAAGCAGAAGTTTGTCAGGCAAAGGAGGCCACTATCGCAGAGATGACAGTATTGAAATTAGAGACCTTGGGATCAGCTTTGAGAAAGCAAGAGGGCATCCCATCTTTTGAAATTGGAGGAAGGGCAAAAGAGCTTTGTAGCACAGTATGCTGAATCCGAGTTAAATTCATGGATTTATCTATGTAAAAGAGTGGAAATAAAAATTTTCCATGAATTTTTATATGTGGGAGAAATGGAGAAATTTAAAAAATAAAGAATATTCTGGCAGATATTCCCATGCTAACTTCTCATGGCAAATATAAAATGGTCTCTCAGATTTTGTTGGGAAAAAAATCAATCTTCAATAATCAGGAAATCAATTTACTCAATAGTAGTATAACTGTATTTTGTACAAGTGGCAACTTCTGACAGAGAACATCTCATTTCTAATTTATGGACTGTCAAATATTTAGTGATTTTATTAAGCTAATACATTCTTAAATAACACAATGGAATTCAACATGAAACAATGGTAAAAATATAATTAAATATAATATTGATATCTGTTTTAAATACCCAAATTCAAACAGAATAATTTAAAATTGATAAACTTTTTGATATAGATTTATAAGATCTTTTTTACCTGATTCAAGTAAAACTTGGAAGTAGAAGAGCAAAATAAATGTGAAGAAAATAGAATAAATGGAAAAAGTCATAAGATAAAATATTGAATAAAAGAAATAAATATGCAATAAGCAAGGTCAATAAAGTTAATAGTTTTTTGAAAAAACTCATAAAAAGGTTGAACTCCTGATAAAACAGAGTGAGAAATAGGGAGAAGAGGTACAAACAGCAAATGCCATGAATAAAAATTGAGAAATTAATGCAAATTCTACAAGTATACAAAAACATTTAGAGGATCATATGGACAATCTTTTGGAAATAAATTATTAATTTAACTGAAGTGGAAAAATACCTAGAAAAAAAAAGAAACACAATTTAAAAATGATGAAAAGAGAACTAGAAGAAATATGAATTACCACAAATCTAAAAAGAATCTGGATCAGTAATTAAATGCTTTGCCACACAGAAAATTCCAGGAACAAGTGTCCTTGCAAATGAATTATATATCATTTGTAACAAAGGAAAAGCAGTAACTTTCTACCAACCCGTCCAATAATATATATATGCTGAGCCACCATGGCCCACCCCAGATAATATCTTAAAAGTGTAACACATCTCATTTTTAATAGGGTCAGGAAAAAATGAATATTCCATCCCTGAAAATTAAAGACTACTCTAGTGATTATTGATACTAAATTCCTGAAAAAAAAACTGTTAGCGAGCTGAGTTTAGCAAGTTATTAAATGGATAAAACCTCATAATCAATTTGGATTTTTCCAGGAATTCTAAGTGGGTTATAAATAAAATTAATTTATACAATTCATCCAATTGCTTACTATATTATAAATATAAATTATAAATGGAATCTATGTGGTCTTTCATATGAATAAAAAATAACTTCCAAAAATTAATTTTGGCCCAGAAACTTTCAGCAATTTAAATGAAATACCCTTGGATATGAGTTGAGAAACCAGGTAATGGAAAAGTGGAGGTTCACCATATTATTCTGTCTACTTTTCTGTATGTTTAAAAAATTCTTAGCTTAGAAAGAATGGATGGAAATTCTAGCTATTTGCGATGATTGCTTTTAAAAAGTACAATTGTTATCATTCTTAATAGTTAAATGTTAAATAAGAACATAAGAATGCTAGCTCTTACTTACTCAAACATTTACTGAAAGCAAAAGCACTGTTAGCCCATAAAAATAAATAAGTTATAGAAATCAGAAAAGAGACACCAAAATGTCATATCATAGACAGTATGAATTCATACATAGAAAATTCAAAAGAATATACAGGTAAATAATTAAAATAATAAAGTTTAGCAAGGTTTCTGCATATCTCCTATACAAAAAAAAAAAGAATTACATTTCTAAATGCTAACAACAAGCACAATCAATTAAAAACATACTTACAATACATCAAAATATATAAAATACCTAGACACTGTTGAAAAAATAAATTTAAGAAATAGTTGTAGAGAGATATAGAATGGTATTGTGAAGGGGTGCTGCGAGAGTGGCTCAGTGTTAGAGTTCTCGCCTGCCATGCTGGAGACCCAGGTTCCATTCCTGGTGCCTGCCCATTCAAAATAAATAAGTAAAGAATAATGTTGCAGAAAATGTTATAGATGAGAGATTTAAATACTATCAAAACGCAGTTTCTTCCCATGCTTTTCTGTAGGTTTAATAAAATCCCAATCAATACTCTGTTTTGTTTTTTTTCTGAAACTATAAATTGACTCTACATATGTGTAGAATTGTAAAGCACCAAATACTGAAAGCCACTCTTGAAGCAAGAGGGAGGATGATTTGCTTCTCTAGATCCAAAGGCTGTGTCAGGGCAAGAGGAGCCGATATAGTTTTAAAATGATGCAAAGAGAGAAAATGGACCAGCAGAACCTAAACAGAGCCCAGAAATAGTCTCATGCCAACATGGACATGCGTTTAATTGATGCTACAGGTATATGGTACGATAAAATAAACCACAGATTAAAGGAGAATTTGTTGTCAGTTAGCAGTGCTGGTGCAACTGAATATGAAGTGAAGAAACATGAATCTTGACTTCCAACTAGTGCTATCCTAAAAACTCAGGTCCAGATGGCTTGTAGGCTGAAGTAAAAATAGCAAAACAATAAGACTTTTCAAATTATATAAAAGGATTTTTATAACTTAGGTAGGAAAAAGTTTTTTTAAAGAAAAAATAATAAAATAAAAGGTGCTCATCTGAAGGAAAAGCCTGGTATATTTGACTACATTATAATATCCAAACACATCGTTCAGAGAAAGAAAATAAAAGTCACAGAGACAGAGTGCATGGGTGATTCAGTGATAGAATGCTCACCTCCCATGCGGGAGACCCAGGTTCGGTTCCTGGACCAGGCACCCCCCCAAAAAAAGTCACAGAGATGGAAGAGATGTTTGCATCACATACAACAGAAACTTTGTATTTAGTATATTAAAAAGCCCTAATGAACAAACAGAAAAGTAGGAAAGTCATATCAGCATTTCATAAAATAGGATGGAAAAGATATAGAAATGGCCAATTGATGTAGAAAATTATTTAAACCATTCTGTTTTTACACAGAATGATGTAAATCAGAGCAATACTGTAATATCACCAACACACAAAGAACAGCAGCAATGCAGAAGACTGGCAAGACCAAGTGTGCGAGGAGATGGAACAAGGTAAGCGCTATAGAGGAAATCGATACAGCCACCTCGGGAGAGTTTGGGATTGTCTAGTAAAGATAAACACGCACAATTCCTCTTGCCCAGCAAACCCACAACTGTGTACACCATCAACAAAACTGTGTGCACATACGCACCAAGAGAGATGCACAAAAATTATCATAACTCCATTAATAGCCAAACATTAGGACTTATGAAGGTATCCATTAAGAGTAGAAATGGACAAAAGCAACATGTACATACAGGGGAATGATACATAGAAATTAAAATAAATAATAGCATTGGACAACATGGATGAATTCCACAAATACAATGTACGTGACAGATGATCAGTTATAAGATCAAATACTAGGTGTTCCCAGTTAAATGGTGTTCAAAACATAGCAAGTTAACCCTAAGGTTTTGGCATGAATATGAAAATACTGAAAATAGAGAGAAGTAAAGAAATCAACTCCCGTAGCAGTCAGTTTAGTGCTGACCTCAGGGGGCAGAGAGTAATGCCCTCTACCCAGCCTCTGCTGAACCTGATTGGGGTTTCATGGGGTCCACGTTATAGTCATTCGCTAGACCTCAAACTGTCTTACAGACTTGTCTGCTATCTTCACAAGAAGATTTGAATGTAAAACATACAAATGTATGATATATATTTTACAATTTCAATCTCATTTGTCATCAAAACAATACCGATAAAGATGATAAAATATAAATTATGTGCATTAAATTTAATTTGATAAAAATTAAATTATACCTTCCTGCAGATTGTGTGATATTATCAGCATTACCAAATACTTTTAGTGTTATGCGCCAGGGGCCATATGGACTTTTAAACTTTGCCCTTGGCCAGATGTTGTTTTAACTAAGAATAGGGAGGGGCTTCACTTTGAAATGGGAAAAACAGCTCCAACAGGATTGTATCTTCGAATTTGCATAAACATATATCCAGGGGGATGTTTTAAACTAAAGGGCACTGTTGAATCCAGAAAATGTGTTATCTTTAATGATCAAATTCAATTCCTCCCATATCTTCACCCCTATAAGAGGCTGGAAAAAATAGAGGTGATACGTTTTTATCCTTTAGAGGTGTGTAAGCTAAGGTATAGCTTAACGTTCCTCATAGAAATATTATTAAACATTGTATTTTAATGGCTTTTTTGGAATAACTGATTAGAATGATTGGCAAGAATACGGAGGGACACAAAGAGGAACCTGACAAAGGCAGAGGGGCGGACTGTGTCAAGAACCCATCAGGGCCACAGGGAACTGCTGCATCCATGGTCAGCAGAGGGGCGGACTGTGTTGAGAATCCATCAGGCCGCACAGGGGAGTGCTACATCCATGGTCAGCAGAGGGGCGAACTGTGTCAAGAATCCATCAGGCCACACAGGGGAGTGCTGTATCCATGGTCAGCAGAGGGGTGCACTGTGTCGAGAATCCATCAGGCCGCACAGGGGAGTGCTGCATCTATGGTCAGCAGAGGGGCGGACTGTGTCGAGAATCCATCAGGGTCACAGGAGAGTGCTGCATCCATGGTCAGCAGAAGGGTAGACTGTGGCGAGAACCCATCAGGGCCACAGGAGAGTGCTGCATCCACGACCAGTGGAGGGTCCACAGTGGCCCACCTCAGAGATGCAAATGGGTCAACATGAAAGGAAGGCTTTCAAACATACATTAATCAAATTACATGCATCTAAGAGCATACATTTTAGAAGAAAAGGCTCACTCCTCCAGACATAAGATATGTTGTCATATATTATAGTATAGTATGGTATGTTATATTATACTGTACTACATTACATTATATATTATATTATTTAAATTATGCTATATTACACTGTAATATAATAGTTGTATATATTATATTATTTTTTCTGAATATTTATAATTTGCTCTGATAATTCTCTCCTACAAGTTGACTAGAAATAATGTTAAAAACAATAGGTATTATCAGAGTCTTACCCAGAGTAAATAACTGGGAACCAAAAGAGGGTTTTAGTAGAGATTACTGTCTGTCTCTTTTTTCTCTCATTCTCTCATACACACACACACACACACCAGGACAAATGATGTGAAGCAAATTTTTGGATATGCTGTTACAATAAAAATCATGTTAATATTATTTCATTTCTACCTCAATGCATTAGCTCCTTCATTAGAAAATCAGGAATAATTATGCTTTATAGAAAAAAATATTTTTTATTTTGTATCATTTTCCTGTCCTAAGTCAAATGAAGGATTTGAGATATAAGATTGATTAGTAGGATTATAATGTTCCATATATGCAATTTAAAACATTTTCAAATAATTCATTTTCCCTAATAGGGTGATAATACGGTGTATGTAGTGGGAACCTAGAAAAGACAATAACGACATTGTTTATACTGCATAAATTATCAAATTATTTTCATTCTATTTTTTAGAGGAGCCTCTACTCCACAGTAGGCAATCCTTCTTTGGAGGGGAAAAAGCATTTTGAATAAGAAGACATCATCAGTGCAACAGGACTAGATACAAAAACTCAAAAATGGACAGCACAATAATACCTAATTGTAAAGTAATCATGTTAAAACACTGAATGAAGCTGCATCTGAGCTATAGGTTTTTGTTTTGTTTTGTTTTGTTTTGTTTTGATTTTACTATTATTACTTTTATTTTTTTCTCTATATTAACATTCTATATCTTTTTCGGTTATGTTGCTAGTTCTTCTAAACCAATGCAAATGTACTAAGAAATGATGATCATGCATCTATGTGATGATGTTAAGAATTAATGATTGCATGTGTAGAATGGTATGATCTCTAAATGTTGGGTTAATTTCTTTTTTTCTGTTAATTAAAAAAAAAAAAGAGAAGGGATAATTGGAGATGAAGGGATACAGACTGTACAATGGGACTGGATATAAAAACTCAGAAATGGACAGCACAATACTACCCAATTGTAATGCAATTATGTTAAAACACTGAATGAAGCTGCATGTGAGGTATAGGTTTTTTGTTTTTGTTTTTTTTTGTTTTTTTTTCTTTCTATTATTGTTTTAATTCTTATTCTGTTGTCTTTTTATTTCTTTTTCTAAATCGATGCAAATGTACTAAGAAATGATGAATATGCAACTATGTGATGTTATTAAGAATTACTGATTGTACATGTAGATTGGAATGATTTCTAATTGTTTTGTTAATTCTTTTTTTAATTAATAAAAAAAAAATTATGGGGCACCTAGAAACACAATAGAAGGGCAGTCTACTAAATTCTTGTTTGAGCTATATAAACAAAAGACTACTAGGTCAAGTGAACAGAATTCTAACTTGAATTACAAAAACACAATCAGGGCCCCTTAATCAATTTCCAGACTTGAGACAGTTTACAGACCCAGAGCCCCTTGAATGAAGGGGAGGCCCAGTCCTTTTGGGGAGAACTCTGTTAAACTGCCACAAATTTATACTGTTAATCTTCCTCCAAGCCTTCCCAAGGATACTGATGATCTTTCACCAGTGTAACTGTGCAGTGGGGAAAATGAAATGATCAGATATTTAAGGGATTATAAGACACTGGTTCAGAAGTGACATTTATTCCAGTGAACCCAAAACATCACTCTGGTCCACCAGTCAGAGTGGGAGCTTATGGAGGTCAGGTGATCAATGCAG
Source organism: Tamandua tetradactyla (assembly GCF_023851605.1). NCBI lineage: Eukaryota > Metazoa > Chordata > Mammalia > Pilosa > Myrmecophagidae > Tamandua > Tamandua tetradactyla. Next base: position 128,994,524 of record NC_135328.1, read on the forward strand.
TTTTAGATCAGGTCCATCTCACTGTGGGTCCAGTGGGCCCCTGAACCCATTCTGTTGTTATTTCCCCAGTTCCAGAATGTATAATTGGAATAGAAATACTGGGTAACTGGCAGAATCCCCACATTGGCTCTCTAACTAGTGCAGTGAGGGCTATTATTGTGAGAAAGGCTAAGTGGAAGCCACTAGAACTTCCCCTCCATAACAAAATATTAAATCAGAAGCAATGCCAGATTCTTGGAGTGATTTCAGAGATTACTGCCACTCTAAAGGACTTGAAGGATGCAGAGGTGGTGATTCCCACCACATCCCCGTTCAAATCTCCTATTTGGCCTTTGCAGAAAACAGATGGGTCTTGGAGGATGACAGTAGATTATAGTAAGCTCAACTTCAATTGTAGCTACTGTCCCAGATGTGGTATCATTGCTTGAGCAAATCAATTCATCCCCTGGTACCTGGTATGCAGCTATTGATCTGGCAAATGCCTTTTTCTTAAAAGCTGTTAATACAGACCACCAGAAACAGTTTGTTTTCAGCTGGAAAGGTCAGCAATATACATTCACTGTCCCAGCTCAGGGGTATATCAACTCTCCAGCCCTATGTCATAATCTTGACTGCAGGGACCTTGATCATTTCTCACTGCCACAAGACATCACACTGGTCCATTATATTGATGATATCATGCTGCTTGGATCTAGTGAGCAGGAAGACTTATTGGTAAGGAATTTATGTGTCAGAGGATGGGAGATAAGTCCAACAAAAATACAGTGGCCTTCCACCTCAGTGAAACTTTTAGGTGTCCAGTGGTGTGGGGCATGTCATGAGATCCCTTGTAAGATGAAGGATAAGTTGCTGTATCTGATCCCTCCGATGACCAAAAAAGAAGCACAATGTCCAGTTGGTCTCATTGGATTTTGGCAACAACATAGTCCCCATTTGGGTGTGCTACTACAGCCCATTTAACAAATGACCAGAAAAGTTGCTAATTTTAAGTGGGAACCTGAACAAGAAGAGGCTTTGTGACAGGTCCAGGCTGCTGTACAAGCTGCTCTGCTGCTTGGACCATATGATCCAGCAGATCCAATGGTGCTGGAAGTGTTAGTGGCAAATAGTGATGCTGTTTGGAGCCTTTGGCAGCCCCCTATAGGAGAATCACAATACAGACCCTTAGGATTTTGGAGCAAAGCCTTACCAGCTGCTGCAGATAACTACTCTCCTTTTGATAAGCTGCCTCTTGCCTGCTACTGGGCCTTAGTAGAGACTGAACACTTAACCATTGACCATCAAGTTACCATGAGACATGAGTTGCATATCATAAGCCAGGTGTTGTCTGACCCATCAAGCCATACAGTTAGGCATGCACAGCAGCACTCCATCATAAAATGGAAATGGTGTATATGAGATAGGGCCAGAGCAGGTCCTGAAAGCACAAGTAGGTTACATGAGGAAGTGTCCCAAATGCCCACGGTCTCCACTCCTGTCACATTATCTTCTCTTTCTTAGACCAGAGCTATGGTCTCTTGGGGAGTTCCTTGCAATGAATTGACTGAGGAAGAAAAAAGTCAGACCTGGTTGACAGGTGGTTCTGCATAATATGTAAGAACCACCTAAAAGTGGACAGCTACAGCATTCCAACTCTTTTCTGGGGTGTTCTTGAAGGACAGTGGTGAAGGGAATTCTCCAAGTGAGCAGATCTTTAGCAGTGCACCTGATTGTTCATTTTGCTTGGAAGGGAAACTGGCCAGAGGTGCGTTTATACATTGACTCATGTACTGATGCTAATGGTTTGGCTGGATGTTCAGGGACTTGGAAAGACCATAATTGAAAAATTGGTGACAAAAATTCTGAGGAAGAGGTATGTGGATAGACCTTTCTGAGAGGGCTAAAAACATGAAGATATTTGTGCCCCATGTGAATGCACATCAGAGGATAACTTCAGCAGAGGAAGGTTTTAATAATCAAGTGGATAAGATGATCTGGTCTGTGGCTACCAGTCAGCCTCTTTCCCTAGCAATTTTTGTCATTGTTTAAATGGGTTCATGAGCAAAGTGGTCATGGTGGTAGGGATGGAGTTTATGCATGGGCTCAGTAACATGGACTTTCACTCACCAAGGCTGGTCTGACTACAGCCACTGCTGAGTGCCCAATCTGTCAGCAGCAGAGACCCACACTCAGTCCCTGATACAGCACCATTCCCCAAAGTGATCAGCCAGTTACATTGTGGCAGGTTGATTACATTGGACCACTCTTTTCATGGAAGGGGCAGCAATTTGTTCTAACTGGAATACACACATACTGTGAATATGTGTTTGCTTTCCCTGCATGTAATGCTTCTGCAAATATACCATCTGTGGACTCACAGAATGCCTTATCCATCATCATGGAATTCCACACAACAATGCTTCTGATCAAGGAAAACACTTCACAGCCAATGTGGGTATGGGCACATGCTTATGGAATTCTCTGTTCTTACCATGTTCCCCATCACCCATAAACAGCTGGATTAATAGAATGGTGGAATGGCCTTTTGAAAACTCAATAATGGTGCCAATTAGGTGGCAATACCATGCAGGGCTGGGTAATATTCTCTAGGAAACTGTGTATGCTCTGAATCAGCATCCACTGTATGGTGCTGTTTCTCCCATAGCCAGGATCCATGGGTCCAGTAGCCAAGAGGTGGAAATGGGAGTGGTACCACTTATAATTATCCCTAGTGATCCACTAGGAAAATTTTTGCTTCCTGTCCCTTTGAACCTGAACTCTGCTGGTCTAGAGGTTTTAGTTCCAGAAGGGATAGTGCTTCCACCAGGAGAAACAACAATGATTCCATTGAACTGGTATATAGGACTGCCACCTGGTCACTTTGGGCTACTCATGCCCCTGGATGAACAAGCCATGAAGGGGATTACTTTACTGGCTGGGGTGATTGACCTTGACTATCAGGGCAAAATAGGACTTCAACTACACAGTGGAGGTAAAGAAGATTTTTCCTGGAATATAGGCAATTCCTTAGGGCATCCTTTAGTACTACCATGCCCTGTGATTATAATCAATTGAAAATTGCAACAACCCAATCCAGGCAGGACTATCAATGGCTCTGAAACTTCAGGAATGAAGGCTTGGGTCACCCCACCAGGCAAAGAACCATGGCTTGCTAAAATGCTTGCTAAGGGTAAAGGGAACATGGGATAGGTAGTGGAAGAAGGTAGTGATAAATATGAACTATGACCACATGAGCAATTACAGAAACAAGGACTCTAATGTCATTTTGTTCATGTTATACTGTTTAAGTTATAAGGCATCAAGTTTAAGAATGAATATTACCCCAGGAATTGGACCCTATTCTGGGGAGATTTAATGTACTTCTGGTTGTATGCAGGACAGTTGAGTATTGTTAGGTGAGGGAAAAAATGCGTCTTTTATTGTTTTCTATTTAGAGATAAAGTATGGTTAAAGATGATGTGTATAATGCCAAGTTGATAAGGGGTGGAATGTCATGATCAGATTCATGTGTCAACTTGACCAGGTGGAGGTGCCCATTGGTCTGGTAGGGCAAGTACTAGCCTATCTGATGCTATGAGGACATTTCATAGAATTAAATCATGATTACATCGACTGCATCCACAGCTGATTGCAGTTGTAATCAGCCAAGGAGAGTGTCTTCAGCAATGAGTGATGTTTAATCTAATCACTGGGTATATAATATATAAAGAGGTTCTTCAACTTCACAACAAAAAAGAAAAAAACTAAATAAAAAATGTTATGAGCAGGCACTGCTCAAAAGAAGAAATACAAATAGCTAAAAGGTTCATGAAAAGATGTGTAACTTTTCTGGGTTTAAGGGAAATACAAATCAAAACCACAATGAGATCTCATCTGACACCCACCAGAATGACCATTATCAGAAAAAAAAAAACAACCAGAAAATGGCAAGTTCTGGAGAGGATTTGGAAAAACACCCACACTTATCTTTTGTTGGTGGGAATGCAAGACTGTACATTTCATATAGCATTAATGAATGAATTTTGAGAGTTAAAGTTAGAAACAATGCTATCAGTTGATAGAAATAAGATACAGTTTGGGCAGTTGGTGTTGAAGTAATACATATTGTACAACATGACTGTTTCTAAAAATTCAGAAATGGACAGCACAATTCTACCTGATTGTAGCCCAATAATATAAATATACTGAATTAAGCTGAAAATGAGTACATTTGAGGAGAAAGGACTGGGGGCATGTATGAAACCATAAGGAAAGGTAGAAGATAAAGACTGAAATGGCATAACTTAGGGATGCTTAGAGTGGACAATGATGGTGATTTAATGTACAAATATAAGAACATATTGCATTTGGGAGAACAAATGGTTGTCAGCACTGCAAGGTATTGAAAATAGATGGTATACAGGAAATGGTACAATCACTGCAAGCTAGAATCTATAGTCAACAGTAACATGTAGTATGCTTCCACTGATTATACAAAGGCATTATGCCATAATTAAATGTGAACAGGTGGGAGACATTGGGGAGGTGTATGGATTATTTATGGAAGAAAAGGAAGTGCCTTCATACAGGCTATGATCGTGAAGGCATATCTTTACTTAGGTTGGATTGTAGAATGTGTAAATAAACCTGTTTAAAAATGAACTGAGAAACAAATGCCAGAGAAAATGTGGTGAAAGAGAAGTATCAATTCACTGTTTTTAGGGAAACTGAGATGTAGAAACCTCAGAAATAATAGAGACTAGAGAAATGACAGAAGCCTCAGGTCTGACAGAAACTTCACAGAAGATCTGACACAGAGATGGACATGAGGAGGTCAGAGACATGGATGTTGAGAGATGCTTGCAGCCCAGCAGATGTTGTCATTAGATGTTAAGCAAGCCAGAGATGCAGAGGACAACCATGTGACTACCCAGCTGACAAAGGTGTTCCTTACCCATGGACTTTTCTTGATTTAAGATAACCTCTTTTTGGTGCCTGAACTTGGGTGTTTCATTGCCATAGAACTGTAAACTTGTAACTTATTAAATCCCCACTTTTAAAAGCCATTTCAGTTCTGGTATCTTGCATTCCAGCACCTTGCAAACTAACAGAGATTTTGGTACCATTACTGGGGTGTTGCTGCTGTTTGCAAATACCAAGTATATTGGAACAGGTTTTTAAATGGATAAGGGTAAGATTCTGTAAAAATTGTGAGGATTTTAATAGGGAAGGCCTAAATTTCTTTGTAGAGACTGTGGTACAAATGCGGAAAATGTAGTCTGGCCATTCCTTGAAGCTTGTAGGAAAAAGTGAGAGGAAACTGATAAATTAAGAACAGAAATCTTAAGAAAACAGAAATTGGTGGACTGGAAAATTCTCAGCTCCCAGAAATCAAGACCTCACTGAATAGGGCCCCATGAAAGGATTCAACAAATCATGGTCACACCCAGCCTTTTCATTAAAAGCCAGAATTAGAGATTGAGTTCTCCAGAAAGGACTTGTCAAAGTCCTTTTGTCTGTTGGGCATCATCACGTTGTGTAGAAACCAAGAAGAGTGCTGTGGGATCTCTATAAATGGAACCACTGCAAGTTTGGACTAAAAAAGGAGAAAAATAGGACAAAGTTAAGGAAAAATATCTTTAGAAGCAGAACCATGGAGACTAAGGTCTGGAGCTAGGAAACCTCTGGCCCATATATGTGGAAAGGGTGAGTTTGCCCTGGAAGCAGAGGGTGGGCCTTCTGGTTCATGGTTCAGGGAGAGTTGTGCGGCCTCAGGGCTTGGCAAGGTCAAGTACATAAATAGGTGATTAGGAGGAGCATGGCTGCCACTGCATTGTTACGGAGGTGTTTAGGGTGTGACCCTGATGTTATGAGAGGATGGAGCTAAGAAAAAGTGTTCCCTCCAATGAGCCCCAACATTGCAACCACCCCAGTATTTGGAGAGACCAAAGCCACTGAACAGACCTTTGGAAACAGGGTTACTGCTCCTTTCTAAAGACCCAAGGGTAAATGATACTCAGGCTTTGAAGTCCAATGGGGATTGCCGTACAGGTTTTAGATCTGTATGGGCCTGAGCAACCCTGTGTTCCTTCCAACTTCTACCTATGGAAATGGAACTGTGTGTCCTAGACTGTCCTTCTTTGGTATATTGGCAGCAGGTAACTTGTACTGTTTCACAGGCCCAGAGCCAGAAGAGAAAACTTTGCCTTAGAACAGACCAAGGCTGTAGCTGAGTTTGATGAGATTTTGTACTGATTTTAACATTGTGTTGTGTCTGTATTCTTCCTGAAATATTTTAAAGATTTGTGATAGAGTAATTGAATTAAGGTATATTGTATATAAAGAAAGCATACCCTTTTAGGGATCCAAAAGGTGGAATGTGCTAGTTTGAAAGTATTATGTACCCCAGAGAAGCCTTGTTTTAATCCTGATCTAATCTTGTAGAAGCATCCACATCTTTTAATCTCTATTTTGCACTGTAAGTTGGAATCTTTTGATTAAATCATCTCCACAGTGATGTAATGTGCCCAAATGTGGGTGTTACCTTTGATTAGAGGAAGATAGGACCCCATCCATTACAGGTGTCTCTTGATTAGTGCAATCCTTTAAAGGAGGAAACATTGTGGAGAAACCTCAGAAACAGCAGAGCTTAGAGCAATGGGACAGAGGCTTATGATCCAATAGAAAATTCACAGCAGATGTGACACAGATGCAAACACATGGAGACCAGAAACATAGGCACTTGGAGATGTTAAGAAAGCCAGAACCTAGAGAATTAAATGTCAGCCATGTGACCGCCAAGGTGAAAAATACGTTCCTAAACCATGGACCTTCTGGAATTAAGGGAACCTGTGGTTGGTGCCCAAATTAAGGGTGTTTTCATTGCCTTAGAACTATAAACTTGTAACTTATTAAAGTCTCCATTTTAAATGCCTTTCCAGTTCTAGTATATCACATTCTTGCAGCTTGCAAACTAACAAGGATTTATTACATTCTGGCAGCTTGCAAACTGACAATATATGGAAATCCCATCACTCAGAGCATATCTGTTGGAACTGAGGGTGGGAAGAGGAATGGAAATTTGCACACTGTTGATGGGGACTGTGCTTGTGATTCACAATGGATAGAGGTGGCCTAATTCAGAATGGATGAAGAAAGGAAGGGGGAACTGTGGTGTATACATACAATGATCTACTAAGTTGCCACAAGAGGAATGATGTTGTGAGACATGCAACTAGGTAAATGACACTTAAAGATTGTGTGTTGAAAGAAATGTCAGAAAAGAAGTAAAATATCATGCCTTATCTCGTATGGACTAAGTATAATATGAAAACTCGATGAACTGAAAACCAGAGCATCAGTTACTGTGTTGTGGCCCATTGTAAAAGATCCTATATTGAAAGCTCTTACAGCAGTCACATATATTCAGGTGTTGTAAAAGTTTATTTCTAAATTCTGAGATACTGAGCTATTTGTATATAACCTGATCTTTTCCAAAAATTTCGAGTATTTTGTGACACCTGAGACTCAGAGTTAGAGCTCTGAAGGAATAAAAGTCAGCAGAGCCCAAACCAGAATTGTTTAAAAATTTGAAAAAGGGATCAGACATCAACAAAGAAATATGGAGGAACCGGATATGGATAAGACTGGGGTAGATGAGAATACAGGGTAAAGGATGAAATCCTCTATATTTTAAATTTCACCTTCTGCGTGGGACCAAAGGGAAAGATGTCCGTTGGGGGACTGGTGAGAAAGGAGAAAATATTCAACTTTTCAATTTGGAGTTTCTGATATTCCTGAAAGCAGTGCAGATAACCACATCAATAGGCTGAGCCCCCAATCTTCAGATTCACTCCTATAAAGCTTAACTCAAAATTCTCCATGCTTTCTGCCATTTGGTCTTTTGTGTACTGAATGTCAATTGTCCTGCTCTCTATTTCATTTATTCTTTCTTCTGCTTCTTCAAAGCATCTCTCGTGTGTCGCTAGCACATGTTTTATATGGTCTACAGCATTTTCATTTCTGTGTTATGGTAGCACAAAAACCAGGAACGAGGCTGCAGGCCTCCAGGAACGTTCCATGAAATTAGAACAGGCCAAGGCTAAGGAAAGCAAGACTAAGGCTAAGACTAAGACTAAGTTTCAGGAAGCAAGTGATTTATTGGCTTGTGCACATGAGGCTCAGGTGAGTCACCCTGAAAGTCTGAGCCCTGAACAAAAAGGCAACCTCATATTTTATAGACTGTATTACATGCTAAAGATAAAGTAAGCTGAATATGGTGACCGGCAACATTAAAGGAAAAAATAATTGGTTAGTTTATGGCATGAAGTGGGTTATAGAAGCAGATGAGCTGTTAAGGGAGGGGTCCCCATCCCAGGTGTCTTATCTTGCTTGCCTGCAGTTTCACCTGTTCCTGAAGACTAGGAGAGGGGGTCTCTATCCCAGGAATGTGTTTTATCTCACTTACCAGCAGTTTCTCCCATTCCTGAAGGTGAGGAGAGGGGATTTGGGGATTTTCCACAGAGGAGGCAGCCAAACAAGAAAGAGAAGGTGGGGAGAGGTCTGCCTGCTGCAAACTAAGAGGGGGCAGAGGCCTGCCTGCTGCAAAGCCTGTTTGCTACAATATCTGCTATACTTCTATTTATTCTTTCAAATTCTTCTTTATGCTCTGCTAGTGTCTTCTTTTTCTTTTTTTAGAGTAAGCTTGAAGGAAATTTATTACTCTTATAAGAGGACATGGGGGCACTCTCCCAAAGACAGAGCGGAAGGACTTGAGAGGCCACCTAGCATCTTCCTGATCTCCTTTATGTCATTAGCCAACCCATTCAATTTACTTAGTAGAGTTGTATGAGTATCTTTGATTAGTAGTTCCAAAGTCTGTGTGTCCTCTGGTATTTTAATTTGATATTAGCTGGGCTGTATCTGTCTATATCTTCATATGCTTTGTCATATTCTGTTACCTCCAAAGCACATAATTATTATAATAGAGTTACTTTGTAAGTTGAATTCCTTCATTAATCTAAAGTTTTGTATTTGTGGGATAGGTGGGTCAGGACATGAGGGCATGTGGCTGGGGCAGAGCAGTGCAGTGGCTGGTTGTGGTGTGGGACTATGTATGGGGCAGGGCACTATGCTGCTATACTGAAGAATGGAGTGTGTGGTGTAAAGTTAAAGTTTGGGGTTGGTGCAGCAAGGTAGGGGGCAGGGTGCAGGTAGAGCAGGTCTCAGAATGCAGGTATATGGTGTGGCATGGGGGACATGGAGGCAGGGCATAGCAGTGGGTGTAACAGTGGGGCTATGGGAATGCCTGAAGGTGGGTTTGCAGGCATGGTGTTTGTGTTCCCAAGGAGTGTGGGTGTTGTGAGTATCAGGACATGGTGCTCAGGGCACAGGAGGATGGGGTACAGTTGTGCACATGCATGAGGTGTGGTAGTTGTGGGTACTGGGGACAGGTTGGTATAGAATTGGTTTGGGGGTCAGAAGGTGGGTGTATGCTTGCAAATGGACTGAGCTGTTGTGGCCAGGATGTGGATGCACATGTGTGCAGTGGTGGTCCAAGTGTGCAAATGTGGGTGGTACAGGGTAGTTTGGTACACTTGCAGGGCATGTGCAGGGCAGAGGTTGTGTTTCAGGCATATGTGTGTTTGTGTGTGCTTGGAGACTGAGTAGCATGGATGCACATGTGCGTACCTGTGGGGTGTCAAGGTACATGTGTTGTGGGGCTGTGGTTAGGGTCTGTACATGTGCAAGGCTGAAGAAACAAGTTATGGCTCTGTGTGTTCATGGAGCTCAGGGGTTTCTTGGGTGGTGCTGACAACATTTGTTGGGCAGGGGGATTGTGGCAGAGATACATTGCTGAGCGTGTGTGGGAGTGTCATTGGTGCTGGCAGGTCCTGGGTGCGCATGTCCCAGGGGTGTAAGGTGTGTAGGCAGATGTGTGGGGCAGGATTGCAGGGCTAGGGCAGAGTAGCACACATGTGTTGGGCAGGATAGTGGAGTGCAGCTGTGACTGTGCATGGACATTGGGGTCTGTGTGGGGTGAGTGTGTGCAAGGGGTTAGGGTTTTGTGGCTTGCAATGCACAATTGAGCATGTTCAGGGATGTGGGTCGGTGAGGGGTTGGACATGTGTATGCAGGTTTCAAGGGTGCAGGGTGAGTATGGGCATATGTGTGGGTACTGAGGGGATGGGCTTGAGTGCATATGGTGCAGGGAGTTGCAAGTCACATGTTGTGGGGGCCAGGGTCAATTCTTGGGTACATTGATGAAGCATGTAGAAAGATATAGAAACATGGAGCAATTGTTCCAGAATAAACGATATGAATAAAATGAGTGATTGTGTATTGGAAATTAGAATATTGTCTAAAACATAGGCAGATGAAAAAATATTTATAGATATAGAGTTGTTATTGGGTAATGTTTATGATAGGGAAGATGAGGAAGATCAATAATCAATTGTTTGATTTATCTCATAAGTATTTACTCCTGAAATTCTCAGAAACTGTACCAGATAATGAGGTTTTATCAGTCATGGAAGAAGACGTAGGTACAACAAGTCTAGGACATAATTTAGCAGTTGTTGGTCTATTTTGAAATATAGATAAGATTAGATGGATTCTGGAAATGATTGATGACAAATACACTAAAGACGAAATAGATAGAAGTGATATTTTGGTGAATTGTGTGATGACTATATATAAACACCCATTGTGCATTTAATATTGAAAGGCTTGATGTGCTTCATTATGTTTTTACATCAATTATGTCTGCAGTAAGGAGAAATCAAACATCTATGACTGAATTTATCATCATGGGTTATTCTACCTATCAAGATAAGCACATTTTCCATTCAATACTCATATCATTCAATTTACTTGTGTATCCTGATGGGAAGTGGAATCAATCTAGTGGTCACAACTTTAGGTTAGTACCTTCACATGACCTTGCATGTATTCATGATGAATTCATCCTTCTTGGGACTCTGCCTCATTTCAATCATAATTTCCCAATGCAATGTCCCCTCCTTTATCCACAGCAATACCACCTCATTTCTTGACATCGTCACCCAGTCTTTCTACCTATTTTATTGGTAGCTGCAGAGTTGTTCTTCTTCACAGTGTTGTCATTTGACCTCCATGCTACCATCTGCCATCATCAGTATTAAGAATTCGACATGGACATGTGCATTTGTGTGCCAATGGAAGCTGTGCTTGAGTGGGTGGGGGCCTGGCCACTGTGGTTCACAAAGCTGATACCTACTTCTTACCTTACTAAGGGTCCAACCTGGTCCATCAGTTCTTGCATGACATCCTTCAGATACTAGCTATTTCTTATTTAGAAAATTCAATGAGAAATTGTGTCCATCCTTATTAGTATTGTTTTAGACTTTTGCTGTCTTTCCTATATCTGTATCTTCTCCATTTTCAAGAATTTTCCATCAACAGAAGGCCAGTCAAAAGCTTACTCCTCTTGACTTCCAAACCTGGTGGTCATTGTATTTCTTTTACTGGCTTCACTGCCTACCTGAAGCTAAATTCATGGTCATCTTCTATTTTTAACCCTGAAATTTCTGAGTTCTACACCTTGGTACCCCAAATCTTGAATCCTATCATATGCAATTTAAAAACCAAGGCCATAAAGATGGCTCTGGGAATGTTGATAGAGGTAAGAAGTGAAAGATATCCCTATTTTCTTTCAATAGCAGTTATAATTCATAAAACGTGCCCATACCTTTTCTCATGTGTTTCTACAACTCTTACAAGTAAATATTTTAAAAAGAAAGAAATGCTAGCTCCTCATTAGGTATTTTCATTGGGAAAAAAAATACAGTTATATATTATTATGCAAGCTGCCAAATTTCCTATATTATGCACTGATCTTTTTTTTTTACAAATACTTTCTTATATAGCATTAATAAGCTGAATTATAGCAATTTTACATTCTGTAAAGATGGATGCTTCTGTCAAAATCACTGCTAACGTTAACAAACTCAACCAATAAATGAACAAAACCAATAAAATAACAAAATTTCACTCCATATTTATGCTTTCATATGATTTCAACAATTCAAATTACTAAAAACTTGTAGTTTCTGTTTGAAAGGATTATGTACTCTAGAAGAGCCATGTTGTAATTCTGATCCCTCTTGTAGAGGGAGCCTTTTCTTTTGATTCCTATTCAGTACTATAGGTTGGAACTTTGATTATATTATCTCCACAGAGATGTGACATGCCCAATCATGTATATTAAACTCTGATAAGAGGGAGACATGACTCCACCCATTCTAGGTAGGTCTTGATTTGTTTACTTGGATCCCTTTAAGAAAAATCATTTTGGGAAAAGGTTGAGAGCCCAGAGAGTCAAGACAGAGCCCACACAGTCAGAGGCCTTTGGAGAAGAAGAAGGAATATCTCCCTGGGGGAGCTTCATGAAATAAGAAGCCTGGAGAAAAAGCTAGCAATCATCACCATGTTCACCATATGCCTTTCCAGTTGAGAGAGATATCCTGAACTTCATCAGCCTTTCTTGAGTGACAGTAATCTCTGTTCATGCCTTAATTTGGACATTTTCATATTGCTTTAATTGGGACATTTTCACAGCCTGAGGACTCTAAACTTGCAGCTTAATAAATTCTCCCTTTTGAAAGCCATACTGTTTCTGATATGTTGCATTTGAGCAGCTAGCAAACTAGAACATTTGTAGAAATATTTAAAGCAGTGATGTTATTTGTTCTCTGTATTGGGTTGATATTTTATATATTACTGCTTCAAAATTACCTGTGGTGATCTAAATTAATTAACTCCATCCTTCATTATAGTCATTTAGCATTTCTTTCAAAGGAGAAATGAAAAATTTATCAAAATGTTATTGGAACCCAAGGTAATAGAGAAAATTGTGAATAAAGTGTCATAATGAAATTAATATTAGTTTGTGTGATATTTTCTATGTCACAACATAATTATACTTTCATGCACATACTATATATACATATTTAAATAAATATATATATATAATTTTAAGTAAAGCCACTAATATTTTCTATTATTCCATTAATTACTGCTGTATTTGAGGTTTCTTCTTAGTCATAATACTTTTATTTTGATGCAGAACTGTTGTCTTTCCACTAGTTAACACAAAACTTTCTTCAATCATTCTTCTATTATATTATAAATAAAATTTATAAATAAAAGTTCTTTCAAAAATTGTCTATGAAATCTTCTGAAATTTAGTGTTCTGAATATGCTATGCTGTGCTTATCCAGCAAATCTCTAGGAGTCCTTGAGAATTTCTCATACATTTTAATGTATATTAAGTCCACAAAATATTTATAGTGAATTAATGAATATGTGATTTTTGTAATGGCAGAGTTTATTAAAAGTCTATATGTTGGGGGACAGGTGCCAAGATGGTGGCTTAGCAAGGTGCGTGACTTAGTTCATCCTCCAGAACAGCTGCTAAATAACCAGGAACAGTACAGAACAGTTCCTGGGGTGACCAGACACACAACGTATCCAAGTCTGGATCAGCAGGACTGGCTGTGAGCCACCCCCCCCCACCAGAGCCATAAGTTCCCCAAGCTGCAATGGCTGGCATCCCTTCCCCACAGGCTGCTTCCAAGAGGGGAAAGGAAGGAGACTTTACCAGTAGGGGATGAGTACAACCAAACACCAATTGTGGAATTAATTAACAAATTCTGACAACTAAAAATAGGCCCCCAGCTCAGGTGAATCTGGTCAAAGCAGAGGTCGCTAATTTTTGCCCTGGAGCCAAGGGGGCAGGGTTGATGGAAAATGGAAGAAAAAAAAACAGAGGTTTTTGTGGCTGTGTTTCTACAAAGTCTTAACTGCCTTTGGATAAAGCAACAGGGCTTATAAAGCTGCAACTGCCCTAGGCATAGGCAGAAACAAGCTTGTTTGAGGGCTTGTCTGGAGCCTGTGCCTTTCCCAGGGGAGGAGTGAAGCACAACTCAGGTGCAATCCCTCCCTTAAGGAATTCAGACACCAGGGCTTGGTAATTTGAAGTCATTAAAACCAGTAACTCTCCTCTGTTTCCACCATGCCCCCAGCAGGGAGAGTCTGCCAAAGTTAAAGGTACCACATCATCTTCTGCTGCTGGGTCCTACAGACAGACAAGCCCCTCATACTGGGCAGGATAATAAAAACAGAGTCCAGAGACTTCACAGGAAAGTCTTTCAACCTACTGGGTTTCACCGTGAGAGAAAACCGACACAGGTGACTCTTTCCTCCTGATAGGAGGCCACTTTGGTCTGGGAAAATCCGGTTGGGGTCTATAATACCTGCATACAACCTCCTAAGGGTGGGGGAGGGGAGGGAGAAGCACCATACAAGCAGGGCAAGAAACAAGAAAACAACCACCATAGAAGGCAGTTTGGCTGTTCCTCAAAAAGCTAAATGTAGAATTGCCATATGACCCAGCAATACCATTGCTAGGTATCTACTCAAAGGACATGAGGGCAAGGACACAAATGGACATTTGCACACCAATGATTATAGCAGCATTATTTACAATTGCAAAGAGATCAAAACAGCCAAAATGGCCATGAACAGATGAGTATCTAAACAAACTGTGGTGTATACGTATGATGGAATATTATGCAGCTGTAAGGCAGAATAAAATTATGAAGTATGTAACAACATGGCTGGACCTTAAGGACATTATACTGAGTGAGATTAGCCAAAAACAAAAGGACAAATACTGTATGGTCTCACTGATATGAACTGACATTAGTGAATAAACTTGGAAAATTTTGTTGGTGACAGAGACCATCAGGAGATAGAAATAAGGTAAGATATTGGGCAATTGGAGCTGAAGGGATACAGATTATGCACCAGGACTGAATGTAAAAAAACAAAATTGTTAAGACTCGTTACAGTGACAAAGAGAAAGAAAGAAAGAACTAAAATAAAAAACGAAAATGGGGAAGTTACTACCAAACACAGAGATAAAATGGCTATAATAGGGTACTATGAACAATTATTCACCAAATTAAATAAACTAGATGAAATGGATAAATTCCTGGAAATACACAAACTGACAAAAGAAGAAATACAAAATCAAAAGAATCAGTATCTAGGAAAGAGATTGAAAAAGTAATTAAAAATTAATTTTAATCAGGATCAGATAGATACTCAGGAGAATTTTATGAAACATTGTAGGGTGGATTAATATCAATTCTGCTGAAATTCTTCCAAAAATTTAGGGGAAAGAGCACTCCTTCATTCATTCTTTGATGGCAACATCACCGGAATATGAATGTCTGCTGAAGAGCCACAATAAATAAATTACAGAACTATAACTCTTATATATATATTTGGAAGAAAGCTACAAAGTACTAGTAAACCAAGTGCAAAAGCACAATAACGTATTTATACAACATGATCACATGGGAGTTATCTCAATTATGCAAGTGTATTTCAATAAAAGATAGTCAATTATTGTAATACATAACATTAATTGAGTGAAGGGAAAAATCATCTGATCACCTCAAAAGATGTGATATAGGTATTTTACCAAACCCAGAACCCCTTCTTTATTAAATCACTTGGAAAATCAGGAATAGAAGGAAACTTCCAAAAGACATACAAGACAAATAAGAGAAAGAGACAGTTAACATCAAATTTAATTGTGAAGTAATGAAATCTTTCCCAATAAAGTGGGGAACAAAACAAGGATACCAACTGTCACCACTGATATGCAACACCATACTGGAAATTCTAACCAAAGTAAGCAAGCAAGGAAAAGAAACAAAAAGGATCTCAACTGAAATGAGGTAAAACATTCCCTGTTTGCATGTAACATGATGTTATGTGGAGAAAATCTTGAAAATTTCACAGAAAGCTACTAGAGCTAATAGATAGGTTCAGCAATGTGGTGGGTTACAGTATTTCTACACACTAGTAATGAACAGTTGGAAGAAGAAGTCAGGAAATAAAATTGCATTTATAATAATTAAAAGAATCAAATGTATGGAAATAAATATAACTAAAGATACAAATGGTTTGTGCACAGAAAACTACAAAACATTGATGGAAAACATCAAAGAAAATCTAAATTAGCTCCATGTTCATAGAATGAAAGACTAAATATTAAGATATGAATTCTACCTAAAATGATTTACAGATTTGATGCAATTCCAATCAAACTTTCAATGACTGTATTTGCATAAATGGGAAGTCTTTTCATCAAAATTATAAGGGAGATTATAAGGAGAGAATCTCAGGATTCTCAAAATGAGAGTGAGCATTTTTACAAAACAAAAATATGTTTTCTTAAAAGACAATTTATGTGGTGGTTTGGAGTCATATGCAACATGGAAAATTATGTTTTTAGATTTAAACCATTCCTTTGGATGTGATTCCATTGTAAATAGGACATTTTCATGAGGACACTTCAATTAAGGTGTGGCTCACATCAGTCAGGATGGGTTTTAATCATATTAAAGGAGTCCTTTATAAGAGAAATGAAACTAAGATAGAGAAAGTCAAAGAGGGAACAGCCAGCTGTGGAACATCAAAGGAATCCGGAAGAGTTAGGGAGAGATTGGGCCTTGGTAATCTGCCTTTGCCTGCAACAAGCTAAGACCAAGGATCACTGGTAGGTAACCCCAGAATGCCTGCCTTTAGGGAGAAAGCATTGCCTTGATGATCCCTTGGTTTGGAATTTCATTTAGCTTGATAACCATGAGCTAATATATTACCATTGTTTAAGCTGATCCATTGCACAGTGTTTGCTTGAAAAGCCAAAGAAACTAAAACAATGTTTCACTGGAGACAGCAATAGGAATGTTTGTCCCCAGAGCCTGGAATACCTATTACTTCTTGGACATGCCCCTGTCTCTTATTCTCTCAGAGAGGGAACACCACCTCCAGCAACTTCCTTGGAGCTGCTGCCACTCTTTATTCATGAAGCTATAGATAACCAGGTTGAGCATGGGGGTAAGGATGGCAAAGAAGGAAGATGCTACCTTTTCTTTCCTGACATGTTATATGAATGGGGCAGAACATTGGTGCAGAAGTCTGCCCTATAGAAAATGCTCACCACCATAATATGGGAGGACCTGGTTGCAAAGGCTTTGCACCAGCCCTCCGCAGAGGTCAATTTTTGAACATCTTCATTTCTCCAAAATATAAAAATAAGGAAATAAAAACAAAAATAAGTAAAAGCAACCAAAATATCCCATACACGTATCCCCCTAGTATTTACTTTTTGTCTTTATGTACTTATTCATCTGTCCATACACCGAATAAAGGGAGTATCATTCACTAAGTTTTCACAATCATGCAGTCACACTGCTATGGTGTTCAAATAAGCTGACCATACAAGTTACACAATCTTCTTCAAGAATAAAGACTATTGGAACATAGTTCAACAGTTTCAGCTATTTCCTCCTAGCTATTCTAATACACTAAAAATTATAATGTGATACCTGTATAATATATAAGAATAACTTCCAGAGTGACTTTTTGACTGTAATTGAAATCTCTCAGCTGCTGAAATGTACTTGGCTTCATTTCCCATCCCCATTTTGGTCAAGAAGCTTTCTCAAACCTATGATCTCAGGTCCAAGTTTATCTATGGTAGCTGAAATCCAATGTTTTCAAGGAAACTTACACCCCTGGTGTCATGTCCCATATAGGAGGAAAATATGTGAGTTTGCGTGAAGAGTTGGTTTAAAGGGAGAGGCCAAATTTGAGCACCAAAAGAGGTTGTCTAAGGGTGACTCTTAGGCATAATTATAAATAGTTTTAGCTTCTCCTTTGCAGAATAAGTTTCATAAGTGTGAACCCCATGATCAAGGGCTTGAACTATTATATTAATAGTCCCAAATGCTTTCAAGAATATCAGGACTTCTCTAGGTAGGGAAGTTTAATGTTTTCATTTTAACCCCAATCAAGGGTACTTTGCAAATACATGCTTTACTTTCTGCCCATATTACTCTAGGATGTATTAGTGCATCACATTAACCTGAACAAAGCAACAGGGTCTCACTCCCTTTTCAACATTCCGTTTAATTATGGTGTTCAAATAAGCTGACAATAAAGCTAAGTTAGATAAGTTCCAGGGAACTACCACATTATACACAAAGAGCTCAACATATCAGTTAAAAATAACCTTTACAACTCAGGAACAGATGTGACCACTGTAAGAGTTTACAGTCTAGGAACCTGTACAGTAAGCATTCCCAGATGTTCTTGAATTCTATTCTCAGAGTGTGCAAATTATAAGTAGTTCATATTAGTGAGGTGTTATAATATTTGTCTTTTCATTTCTTGCTTATTTTACTGAATTTACTGTCCTCAAGTTTCATTCACTTAGTTGCATGCCTCACAACAGTCACTCCTACTTGTAGCCACTTAATAGTCCATTCTATGTATGCATCACAGTTCGCCCATCTGTTAATCAGTTGATGGATGCTTCAGCCCTCCCATTCATTGCAAATAATGAATACTGCCACTGTAAATACCAGTGTGCAAATGTCGATTTGTTTTTCTGCTCTCAGTTCTTCCAAGTATATACCTAAAAACAGGGTTGGAGGATCATATGTCAATGCTATGCTTAGCCTCCTGTACAACCACAAACTGAATTTGAGAGGAGCTACACCATTCTATATCCCTACCAATAGTTAGTAGGTAGTTCTGTCTCCATATTTTCTCCAGCACTTGTATCTTTCTGTTTATTTTTCAAACATTTTTATTCACACACCATACAATCCATCTCTTTTGGTTTGCTAAAGCTGACAGAATGCAATATATCCAAAATGGATCGGCTTTTACAATATGGATATACTAGGTTCCAAATTTACATTTCTAAAGCCACAAAAATGCCCAAATTAAGGCATCAACAGGAGGTTACCTTCACTTTAGAAAGGGTGATTCTGTTTGGGGTTCCTCTGTCACAGAGAAATGCACATGGGGAAATCTACTGGCCCTTCTCTGCTAAGTTGGTTTCAAAATGGTTCTCTCAGCTTCTGTGGGGGCTTCTGATCTCTACTGGGAGGTTTTCTTTCTCTAAGTATCGTGAGTCCTCAGCTTTTCCAGGGCAAACTCTTGATTTCATCTCTTGGCTGCACAACTCTCAGGGCATTATCTGTTCCCAAGCATCAGTGCTTTCTGCAAAAGTTCTCCTTCTTATAGCACTCAAATAAATGAATTAAGACCAACATTGAATGTGTGGGGCCATGTACTAATAGAAACAACCTACTTAAAAGGTCCCAAACACAATCAGGTGGGTCACATCTCCATGGAATTAAACTAATAAAAAAAAGTTCCACCCAACAATAAGTCTGCCTCCACAAGATTGAAGTAGAAAGATCATTGCTTTTCTGTGGTACTCTTAGTTTGCTAAGGTTGAAAGAATGCAATACACAATAAATGGACTGGGTTTTAGAATGGGGATTTATTTAATTACAAATTTACAGTTCTTTGGAGAAAAGGCAACTGGCTTTCCTCTGGCTTTCTCTGTCACATGGGAAGGCACATGGTGGTGGCTGCTGGCCTTCCACCTTCTGGGTTCAAATTGCTTTCCCCCAAGGTGATTCCTCTGTGCATCACCAAATATTTTAGTCTGTATTGTCACTGATCTCTGAGCTGAGGTGTGCTGCACTGCTAACCTTTTAAGCCTCCAGTTAGTTAAATTAAATATCACTCATTGTGGAAGGAACTCCCCTTAACCAACTGCAGATGTAATTAGCCATATGTGAATTTCACATGCTGATGATTTGAGTCTACAGCAACTCAACTGGGCACCATCACCTGGCCAAGTTGACACCTGAACATAATCACCATAGGTACATAAAAGTTTCAAACCAGAACACCATCCTAAGTAAATTAGCAATACTTCCCAGTATAATCACATAATTATGCATTCACCACCACAGTCTATATGAGTACATTTACATTTCTTCTGCAAAGAAGAGGAAAGAATAAAGAGATAACATGTAAAATAAAATAAAAGAGAAACAACAACACTAAGAATTGGATACCCTTCACTATGCACCTGACTTATTGACATTTTGGCATGTTGCCTTTGTTGCATGTAATGGATGCATATTACAATGTTAATGTTAACTATAGACCTAGTTTTTATTCGTTGTATTTTTCCATATACCATCCCATTTACAACACCTAGAAGTGGTGATGTTCTTTTTTTCTCCCTCATGTAAAAACATTCTTATATTTGCACATTTAATTAACATGGTTGTTCACTGTAGATTTTGCTCAGCTATAAAGTCTCAAATTTCATCTTCTATCTTTCCTTCTGTTGTTATATATGCCTTAGCCTTCCTCTTTCAGACATAGTTACTCAGCTTTGATAAGTGTGCTTACAATATTGTACTACTATCAGAGAGTTGTATGCTACACACTTCTGGGTCTTTTCATCCCTGCTGAACATTCTGCACTCCTTCAGCATCAAATTTCCACTTCCAAATCTCTACTCCACTCTCCCTATTTCTATTTCCTGATATCTTGTGTTCTCACCTTTAACTTTAAAAATTTGCTCATAATGCTGTGACTAACATTATGACTAACATCATAATAGTGAAACCATGGAATATTTGTCCTTTTGTTTCTGGCTGATATTTCTTAAAATAATGTCCTCAGGATTCATCCATATTTTTACAAGCATCATGTCTTTGTTCTGTACCCTTTTTGATAGTTTTCTTCAGCACAATCTTCCCCAAACCTCTTTCTCCTGTCTGCCTGTAGCATTCCCTTTAATATTTGCTATAGAGAATGTCTTTTACACAAACTCTTTCAGGTCTGCATATCTGTAGATATTTTAAGCTCTCTCTCATTTTTGAAGGTTGGTATTTCTGGATATAGAATTCCTGGTTGGCAGTTTTTCTTTCAGCATCTTAAACATATCATACCATGCCTTCTTGCCTTCATGGTTTTCACTGAGAAATCCACATATAATCTTGTTTATTTTCCCTTGTATATGATGGATCATGTTTTCTTGCTCTTTCAGAAATATCTCTTTGTCTTTGATATTTGACAATCTGATTACTATGCATCTTGGAGTAGTTTTATTTAGATATATTCTGTTTGGGGTACACTGCACTTGTTGGATCTGCAATTTTATTTCTTTCATAAGAGTTGGAAATTTTTCAGTGATTATTATCTACATTATTTTTTCTGCCCCTCTCCCTTTCTCTTCTATTTCTGGGACACCCCAAACAGGTATTTTTCTGTGCTTTCATGTTGCCATTTAATTACCTGAGACCCTGTTCATATTTTCCATTTTTTTTTCTCTATCATTTTTTGTATGTATAGGATTTCAGTTGTTCTGTCCTCT
Organism: Tamandua tetradactyla; assembly: GCF_023851605.1. Taxonomy (NCBI): domain Eukaryota; kingdom Metazoa; phylum Chordata; class Mammalia; order Pilosa; family Myrmecophagidae; genus Tamandua; species Tamandua tetradactyla. Next base: position 129,015,816 of record NC_135328.1, read on the forward strand.
AGTTCAATTAAGTTCTATTAAGCTTTACCACTGGGGAACCTATTGATACTGTTTCAAATATTAGGGACACCCAAGTCAATAGGCCAAGCACTTGATCTTGAGGCTTGCTTTTGTGAAGTTATTTTCTGAAGCACAGAACATATGTGTACCCATAGTTATGCCTGAGTTACTTCCAGGAAAACTCTTTTGCTGCTCAGATGTGGTCTCTCTCTCTACATTCAGTTCTGCAAGTAAAATCGTTACCGTCCCCCATAAGTGGAACATGACATATAGGGGTGACTATCTCCCTGGCAATGCGGAATATGACTCCAGGGATGAGTCTGGCCATGGCATTGTGAGATTTACAATGCCATCCTGACCAATAGGGGGGAAATAAATGCAACAGTATAAGCTATCTGCATCAAAGTGGATTTAAATAGAGTTGGGAGGTCCTTCTGAAGGCTACTCTTATGCATGCATTAGCTAGATTATTGCTAATTACTGCACTTTGCCAAACCCCAAACAAAATCATTACTGTTAATCCTAAAGAACAGCTGGGACATTATCTGAGATTCCACAAATTTTCACATACCAAGATAACTTTCCAGAAATTCACAACCTCTAGAAGGTTTCCTAGACTAGATAAGTCCTAAAACCCAGAAGGGCCAGCCTCTACAAGAATATTATCTAGTTCCATTTCTTATCAATATTATGAACAGACCTTTCCAATGTCAAAAACTTAGAAAGGGCAAACTCAAATACCCCTAAAGATTGTGAGAAAGATCAAAGGAGAAGGAGGAGTTATAACAGTGATGATAGGATTTAACAAATAAGTATGACTGCTGAAACATTATGTTGATATTTCTAGTGATCTGAAGTATCTTGGAGGAGCTAGAGGGAAAAACTTCTAATTGTGGAACAGTAACTCATACCACACTCTAAAATCTTTTCTATATCTACTTACTACAATGTACTTAGGAACTTATTACTTTTTTGAATATATGTTATATTTCATAATAAAAACTGATTTTAAAAATAAATGATACCTTATCTCTAAAAAAACCAATGAAGTATTAGTATATTGCCTTTGCACTAATAATATCCAATATTATTGGACTAAACTCCCCAGTGATGAAAAGACACAGAATGGCAGGATTGATTAAAATGCCTAATATGACAATTTTTTTACAAGCTAATTACTTCAGACCAAGATATATGCATTTTTAGAGTGAAAGTACAGAAAAATATATTCAACTCAACAGTAACCAAATAATAGCTTGGGTAGTGGTACTAATATTGGACAAATCAAACTGTAAGTCAAAAGCTATTTTAAAGAGACTGAGAAGGACACTAAATATTAATCAATGGAGCAATCCTCCAGGAAGACTTAACAATCATAAATATGCATACAGCTAACAAGGGTGCTCCAAAATATATGAGACAAACACTGGTAAAATGGAAGGGAAAAATAGACTCTCCTCTTCAATAATAGCTGGAGACTTCAATTTACAACTCTCATCAATGGATAGAGCATATACAGAAGTGATGAGTAAGGAAACCAGCATTTGAATAACATGATACATGATTTTGTCCTAAAAGACATACATACAACATTGCAACTGAAAACAGCAGGCTATACATTCTCCTAGTTTCTTATATATCTTTCTTCAGGTTATGCCATATGTTGGTTCACAAAAGATGTCTCAAAATTTTTAAAAGATTGAAATTATATAAGGTATTCTCTTTAAAAAGATGGAATGAAACTTTAAATTATAATGGGGAGAAGTGGAAAATTCATGAATGCATAGAAAGTAGACAGCACACTCAAACAATTAGTGGGCCTCTTTTCTCTTGCAAGAGAAAGGAGTAAATAATCAATATGAATGCAAATGAGAACACACCACAGCAAAAGTTAATGGTAGCAGCAAAGGCAATGCTGAGAGAAAAATTTATAGCCCTAAACAAATACATTACAAAAGAATAAAGGCTAAAATCAAAGACCTAACCCCATACCTGGAGGAACTAATAAAAGAACAGAAAACAAATCCCAAAGCAAGTAGAAGGAAAGAACTAACAAAGAGCATAAAAAGAAAACAATAGAGAATTGAGAAAATAAAAAATTGGTACTTTAATAAAATCAATAAAAATAGCTAGATTTAAAAATAAACAAGAGGGAAGATGCAAATAAATAAATCAGAAATTAGAGGTGGGGCATTACTAATGACCCCACAGAACTAAAAAAGATCATGAGAGGATACTATGAACAACTGTATGCTAATAGATTATAAAACTTAGATGAAATGGACAAATTCCTAGACACATGAGCAACTTACCATGAATCTAGAAAAAAATAGAAGATGACTACCAAGCAGTTACAAGTAGAAATATTCAGTCATCTGAAAGCTCCAAACAAAGAAAAGCCCATACCACATATGAATTGTGCCAATTGTTCTAAGAAGATTTAAATAAATCCCACCCAAACTCTTCTAAAAAATTGAAGGGGAACACTAACTACTCATTCTATGAGGCCAACATCACCTTAACTCTAAAGCCAGATAAATATACTACAAGAATAAAAAAGCTACAGGTCAATTATTTTAATGAATACAGATGCAAGTCTAGGAGCACATTGAAACAATTATGCACCATCATCAAGTGTGTACTGCCCCAGGTATGCAGGGGGTGGGTCAACATAAGAAAATCAGTTAATGTAATACACTACACTAACAAAATGAAGGATAAAAACACATGATCATCTCAGTTGACAATAAAAAAGCATTTGACAGAATCCAGTATCCCTTCCTGATTAAAAAAATTAGAAAGATAGGAATAGAAGTAAACAAAAAAGATAAAATCTTGAGTTATCTTCAAGAAATTCTAAGAATATTTGTATGAATTTAGAAACTAAATGGTGTCAATTACTAAATATATAATGATTAACAACTGAGTAAGATGGCCAAATTAATTCAAAGATTGTTTTCAAACTCTGTTTTTGCTTTAGTAATGATGGTGTTGATGTAATTCTTTTGCTTACTTTTCTAGATAGTTAACTAATTCTTATATAACAAGCTCAGGTGGGAAAGAACATTATGGCCTGGTTTTTAATTACATGATTCATATTATTAACATAGAGTGTGTGGAAACATTTTCCAATGATAACTTTGTTGTATTTGTATTTTAAGATATTCTTCATACAGTGAAAAACTGCTAAAGTCAAACTTCTGTTCATGTATTAAATATTGTTTGGTTCTAAACATGGATAAAAAGAACACAGAAATTGTAGTGGGATATATAGGATCAAATTTTGGCTCAACTTCTTGCTCTTTAGGTGAAAGTAGGTAATGTCTATATTTGAGAAATGCAGGTATTATCCATAGTGCTTACCTAAGTCAGACATAGATCTGAGAAATGAATATATAAACAAACCATTTGTAACTCTGCTTAGTACTTGAGAGATATGTAATGAAAGTCAAAATTAATTTAATACCATATATTTACAAGGAACTTAAGATAAGCTCTGTCCCAACTAACCTCCCCTGTATCTCTTACACAGTCAGAGATTTTTTATTCTGTAACCAAGTTCAATTATAATACATCTTTCCCTGGACCTATACATAGGAAAAATATTTAAGGATCATTTTGGGATGTGAATGCTCAGGGAACTTTAATGAAACATATGTAATTAAATAAATGTACAGACTAAAAGCATTGGTGGTACCTATTTCAAAATTAAAATGACCAAGAAACTATATTTACCTGTAAAAAACATCCACATGTACATTTCTTGTTTATTTTTAAATGAGACGCCAAATAGTCCATGAATCATGGGGTCACAAATATAGTTTCTTTTAATAAAACATTTCTCCTTCTATAGGTTTCTAATTGTGGAGTAAAAATAAAACTATATATTGTGGAACAATTCACTATTCATTATATGAATATATGAAATTCTAAATCTTATCCTCATATTGTGAAACACTTAGCATCTCCCATGCATCTGACTGTTCCATAGGATTTACATTAACAATCTCACATTATACCACAAAAAGTCCCTACCCATGTATGTTCTTATTTCCATTTTGTAGATGTTGCATGCAAGGAAAGAAAAGCTAAGTCTTCTATCTGAAGTCATTCATAAGTGGTGAGTGTAGAAAGAAAACCCACTAGCTGTAGATTCAAGCCTCAGATGTTGAATTCTGTCCAGGGATTTCACAACCGCATGTTTTCACTTCTCAATTAGCTGGGGCTGGTAAATGAATGCTTATGTGATTGAATGGTACTTTTGTTTGCTTGTTTCCAAGAAAACAGATTTGCTTAATTTGGATAATTAAAGGCTAAAAGATTAATTATGCTTGGCCTACCTAAGGGAACAGAAGGCCAGCAAGGGACATTTTCTCTAAAGACAGTGAAGTTAGAATTGTAAATTGGCTTAAACCTCTATGGTAGTGAACTTCAAGTTTTATTTAACCTCCTTAGTTCATTGGTAATATAGGACCCTGACAGTAAAGGAAGATGAATCTCTCTAAATACATTTCTGTGCACCACTTCTTTTTACATAAATGGAATTCTGGTGATATATTGAAGAAAATTATAAAAGGTAAGTTAGTCTATATCTAGCTTTTCTGAAAAGGAAATGATTCACTTTTAAGGCAAAATAAATTTCAATTGAATAACAGGCATGGTGATAATATTATGCTTATGTGAGTATTGAATTCATTGAATATCATCAGCCTTGCTTTTTCAACATAACAAAAAAGAATGTTACATAATAATCTATTCTAATATCTGAGCCACCATAAATATAGTTAAAATTGAGAACACTTAAATAAGCTTTTATGTATTGACCTTGTAGCGTGAAAACCAGGAACAGGGCCACAGGCCTCCAGCAATGTTCTGCGAAGTTAGAACAGGCTGAGACTAAGGATCCATAGTTTTGGGAAGCAGGTTTTATTTTCTATGGCCATAGGGCTCAGCCAAGTAGCCTCTGAAAGTCTGAGCCTTGAACAGCAGGCAACCTTAGCTTTTATAGACTGTATGGCATGTTAAAGACAAGGTAAACAATTGGCTGATTTAAACTGAGAATGGCCCAGAGCTGAACCATTGAGGGGCCCCCACCCAGGAATGTCTTCTCTTGCCTACATGCATCTTCACCAGTTCCTGAAGGCTAGGAGAGGGGTTTCTATCCCAGGAATGTGTCTTATCTTGCTTGCCTGCAAGGAGAGGGCATTTGGGGATTTTCCACAGAGAGCACAGCTAAACCAGAAAGAGGGGGAGGCCTGCCTACTGCAACCTCAAACATATAATGCCATACACCATTCAGAATTCCTTCAATAGTATATTGTCTCAAACAACATTTGGAAGTGCAAAAATACATATTGCTAATAAGTAGTCAATGAATAATTTCTGCAATTGACAATTGAAGTTTTTTATTAATTAATATATTTATTTGCCTCCATGGATATGGATTAGAAATAATTTAGAAAATCTTTAAATGTGAAATATTGACTTTAGAAAATTTAAATATTGCATATCAAATTGACAGATCCACATGGAAAACTGCAAGTTAATAACTTGAGATGAAGATGGATGGGCCACTGAGCCGTTCATATTCTAAGATATTACTAGTTATTTCAGTGAACAAATTGACTCAGAAAATAGAAATATCCTTCTATTAAAAAAAGTTTTATAAAGTACTAATTATATACTAATATATTAATAAGGAAAATAATCTTAATCAAATTATGGGGTAATATACTAATCATTTTTGAAAATGTAAACAATGTAAGGGAGCATTTTATATTAAAACTGGAGTTGAGTTCTTTAGATAATCAACTTACTAATATTACATTTTAGAGATTTCTCATTAAGTTTTTATTTTATATACATAAGGTATTACAATATTTTTAGAAACTACAATGGATTATATAGTAATAGGGGCAAGACACCAAAAGTTGCTTTGGATAATTAAAGTAGGAAAACAGTCTGAATTCCACACAAGAAAGCACCAGAGCCTCTGAGATTCTGGACAGGATTTTTATTTCTGGCAGGATCAGAAGAGTTCGGTTCCAAAGTCTGAGCCCTGAATATTCTTTGTCTCTGGATTATATAAGAAAGCAAGCAGGGTGGGGGTTACCATGGGAATGGACAGGGATGAAGCCCTGGATTATAGCTGATTTCTTTTATCTGGACTACAGGCAGGCTGGAGCATGCCTGGCAGATGCAGCAGATGTTTTGTTTTACTATCTCTTTCAGAAAGGGTGTTTTTACACATTCTTGAGAGTACACAAATTTATAAAGCCAGTTCAGTAAGGAAATACAGCAATAATACTAAGGTCACTTTTATGAACAACTTCAAAATCAATGTAAGAATATTGGTTTAAGATATTTGGATGCTATAAGATATTAAAGATAGTTTAGATATTTGAATGGTGATATTTTCTTGGGTACCAGTACAGAAACATCCATATCAGAAAAGCTCTGTATAATGGTCAATATTTTTTGAATAGGTTTTCAAAGAAGTATTGACCACTAATGGTGGAGATATGACAGTATAAAGGAACCAATTTCATAATCTGGATATTATAATACTCTGTCAATTCATTTGCAGAGCAATCTCAAACTCTTTTCTGTGTCTAATGTTTTTATTTCATGTCCTCCATGAAAAAAATGTTATTACTCACAGTAATAATAATAATAAATAGAGGCCCAGAATTTAAGTGCCTAACACTGCTTTTCTCTGTGCATAGAGGTCTACCCAGAACTAATCCTTGCTAGATTTTATAATTCAGGTCATATGCCCTCCTATTTTCTAGCAATTCCACCATATACTTAGACTCACCCTATCTGCAGCTATTCCTTTAAAATCCATCATATTTTCTAAAAGCCTATTTTTGTCATGCCTTCACTATATATATAATTTTTTGGAGTAGTTTCATAGCAGCCATTTTTTTCAAGATTAATAGGATATCATTAAGAGTGTCTTATGATGCATGAATGAAACTATTCATAACAAAGTAACCATTATTTTTGTCTCAAAGATTCAACTATTGATCAAAAAGCAGCTAGTTGTCTATTACCTTCAGCTTGAGGCATGGTCATTTATTTACTCTACAAAATATTAGAAACTGTTACAAATTTCAGAGACACTACTATATGGGAAAGGAGAAACCTAGCTGGGATGTAATTTCTCCTTTGCTACTGAGTAAAAGAAAAAGGAAGAAAAGGCAGTCTGAAATTAAAAAGTCAGTGATACATTTGTTAAGGTTAATCTTTTTTCATGAGTTTCCATAATGCACCTTGCTAGAAATCAGCATTTTAATTTTTTAATGCAAATCTCTTACCTTAGAAAAACTATATTCATTACAATAGATTTTGAGAAAACAATATTTGTTTTTGTTGTTTGTTCACATGTTAAAGCTGGTTCAATCCTCATGTTGGACAGAAGAATTCTTTTTTTTAAATTTGTTTATTAATTAAAAAAATGAACAAGCCAAATAACACATTAACATATGTAATCAGTAATTCACAATATCATCACTTAGTTGCATATTCATCATTTCTTAGAAATTTGCATTAATTCAGAAAAAGAAATAAAAAGGCAATAGAAAAAGAAATAAAATGAAAACAGAAAAGAAAAAAAAGATTATACCTTCCATATGCTTTACCTCTCACTTTCATTGATCACTAGCATTTCAAACTAAATTTATTTTAGCATTTGTTCCCCCTATTATTTATTTTTATTCCATATGTTCTACTCATTTGTTGACAAGGTAGATAAAAGGAGCATCAGACACAAGGTTTTCACAATCACACAGTCACATTGTGAAAGCTATATCATTATTCAATCATCCTCAAGAAACATGGCTACTGGAACACAACTCTACATTTTCAAGCAGTTCCCTCCAGCCTCTCCATTACATCTTGAATAACAACGTGATATCTACTTAATGCATAAGAATAACCTCCAGGATAACCTCTCGACTCTGTTTGGAATCTCTCAGCCATTGACACATTGTCTCTTTTCACTCTCCCCCCTTTTGGTCAAGAAGGTTTTCTCAATCCCTTGATGCTGAGTCTCAGCTCATTCTAGGATTTCTGTCCCACGTTGCCAGGCAGGTCCACACCACTGGGAGTCATGTCCCACATAGGCAGGGGGAGGGTGGTGAGATTGCTTGCTGTGTTGGCTGGAGAGAGAGGCCACATCTGAGCAACAAAAGAGGCTCTCTTGGGGGTGACTCTTAGGCCTAAATTTTAAGTAGACTTGACCTATCCTTCGTGGGGTTAAGTTTCATGTGAACAAACCCCAAGATTGGGGACTCAGCCTATTGCTTTGGTTGTCTGCACTGCTTCTGAGAATATCAAGAATTCAACTTGGGAAAATTGAATTTTCCCCCTTTCTCACCATTCCCTGAGGGGACTTTGTAAATACTTTTCTGCTCACTGATCAAATCACTCTGGAATTTATTGGGGCATTTCTCTGGATAAGCCAACAAAATCTCATGCCCTACTCAAGGTTCCATGTACTTATGGTGTTCAATTAAGCTGTCTACATAAGTTATATTAGGAAATGCACTAGTCAAAATACAAATGTTGTAACAAATAAACATCTTTTGCTTTAGTTTCATTTAACTAGGTGACATTTTAAAATATTAATTACCATCTATTTTCAGCACCCTGCAATAATGACATTCTTTTGTTCTTCCTCATGCAAAAACATTTTTAAATTTTGTACATTTAGTCACTATTATTATACACTCTAGGCATTCCTAGATTATACCATCTCAATCTTTAACACCTATGTTTCTTTCTGATTTCATTTATGTCCCCAGCCCTCCTCCCTCTATCTTTATCACATGCAGCTTCATTCACTGTTTTAACAAAATTGTATTACAGTTAGGTAGTATTGTGCTGTCCATTTCTGAGTTTTTGTATTCAGTCCTGTTGCACAGTCTGTATCCATTCAGCTCCAATTACCCAATATCTTACCCTATTTCTATGTCCTGATGGTCTCTGTCACCAACAAAATATTCCAAGTTTATTCACTATTGTCACTTCATATCAGTAAGACCATACAGTATTTGTCCTTTTGTTTTTGGCTAGTCTCACTCAGCATAATGTTCTCAAGGTCCATCCATGTTGTTACATACTTCATAACTTTACTCGGTCTTAAAACTGCATAATATTCCATCGTACGTATATACCACAGTTTGTTTAGCCACTCGTCTGTTGATGGACATTTTGGCTGTTACCATCTCTTGCAATTGTAAATAATGCTGATATAAACAGTGGTGTGCAAATGTCTGTTTGTGTCTTTGCTCTTATGTCCTTTGAGTAGATACCTAGCAATGGTATTGCTGGGTCATATGGCAATTCTCTGTTCAGCTTTTTGAGGAACTGCCAGACTGCCTTCCACAGCAGTTACACCATTTGACATTCCCACCAGTGAATAAGTGTGCCTCCTTCTCCACATCCTCTCCAGCACTTGTCATTTTCTGTTTTGTTGATAATGGTCATTCTGGTGGGAGTGAGATGATATCTCATTGTGGTTTTGATTTGCATTTCTCTAATGGCCAGGGACATTGAGCATCTCTTCATGTGCCTTTTGGCCATTTGTATTTCCTTTTCTGAGAAGTGTCTGTTCAAGTCTTTTTCCCATTTTGTAATTGGATCGGCTGTCTTTTTGTTGTTGAGTTGAACAATCTCTTTATAAATTCTGGATACTAGACATTTATCTCATATGTCATTTCCAAATATTGTCTCCCACTGTCTTTTTACTTTCTTGATGAAGTTCTTTGATGCACAAAAGTGTTTAATTTTGAGGAGCTCCCATTTATTTATTTCCTTCTTCAGTGCTCTTGCTTTAGGTTTAAGGTCCATAAAACCGCCTCCAATTGTAAGTTTCATAAGATATCTCCCAACATTTTCCTCTAAATGTTTTATGGTCTTAGACCTAATGTTTAGATCTTTGATCCATTTTGAGTTAACTTTTGTATAGGGTGTGAGATACGGGTCCTCTTTCATTCTTTTGCATATGGATATCCAGTTCTCTAGGCACCATTTATTGAAGAGACTGTTCTGTCCCAGGTGAGTTGGCTTGACTGCCTTATCAAAGATCAAATGTCCATAGATGAGAGGGTCCATATATGGACACTCTATTCAATTCCATTTGTCAATATATCTATCTTTATGCCAGTACCATGCTGTTTTGACCACTGTGGCTTCATAATATGCTGTAAAGTCCGGCAGCATGAGACCTCCAGCTTCGTTTATTCCCTCAAGATACTTTTAGCAATTCAGGGCACCCTGCCCTTCCAGATAAATTTGCTTATTGGTTTTTCTATTTTGGAAAAGTAAGTTGTTGGAATTTTGATTGGTACTGTGTTGAATCTGTAAATCAATTTAGGTAGAATTGACATCTTAACTATATTTAATCTTCCAATCCATCAGTACAGTATGCCCTTCCATCTATTTAGGTCTTCTGTGATTTCTTTTAACAATTTCTTGTAGTTTTCTTTATATAGGTCTTTTGTTTCTTAGTTAAATTCATTCCTAAATATTTTATTCTTTTGGTTGCAATTGTAAATGGAATTCATTTCTTGATTTCCCCCTCAGATTGTTCATTACTAGTGTAGAATGTTGATCTTGTAACCTGACACTTTGCTGTACTCGTTTATTAGCTCTAGTAGTTTTGCTGTGGATTTTTCAGGGTTTTCGACATATAGCATCACATCGTGAAAACAGTGAGAGTTTTACTTTTCCTTTCCAATTTTGATGCCTTGTATTTCTTTTTCTTGTCTAATTGCTCTGGCTAGAAATTCCAACAGAATGTTGAATAACAGTGGTGACAGTGGACATCCTTGACTTGTTGCTGATCTTAGGGGGAATGTTTTCAGTTTTTCCCCATTGAGGATGATGATATTAGCTGTGGGTTTTTCATATATTCCCTTTATCATTTTAAGGATTTCCCTTGTATTCCTATCCTTTGAAGTGTTTTCAACAGGAAAGGAAGTTGAATTCTGTCAAATGCCTTCTCTGCATCAATTGAGATGATCATGTGATTTTTCTGCTTTGATTTGTTGATATGGTGTATTACATTAATTGATTTTCTTATGTTGAACCATCCTTGCATACCAGGGATGAATCCTATTTGTCATGATGTATAATTCTTTTAATGTGTTGCTGGATTCGATTTGCTAGAATTTTGTTGAGGATTTTTGCATCTATATTTATTAGAGAGATTGGTCTGTAGTTTTCTTTTTTTGTAGTATCTTTGTCTGTCTTTGGTATGAGGGTGATGTTGGCTTCATAGAATGAATTAGGTAGCTTTCCCTCCACTTCAATTTTTTTGAAGAGTTTGAGCAGAGTTGGTACTAATTCTTTCTGGAATGTTTGGTAGAATTCACATTTGAAGCCATCTGGTCCTGGACTTTTCTTTTTGGGAAGCTTTTTAATGACTGATTCAATTTCTTTACTTGTGATTGGTTTGTTGAGTTCATCTATTTCTTCTCGAGTCAAAGTTGGTTGTTCGGACTTTCTAGGAAGTTATCCAGTTCATCTACATTATTGTATTTATTAGCATAAAGTTGTTCATAGTATCCTGTTATTACTTCCTTTATTCCTGTGAGGTCAGTGGTTATGTCTCCTCTTCCATTTCTTATATTATTTATTTGCATCCTCTCTCTTCTTCTTTTTGTCGATCTTGCTAAGGCTCCATCAATCTTATTGATTTTCTCATAGAACCAGCTTCTGATTTTATTGATTTTCTCTATTGTTTTCATGTTCTCAATTTCATTTATTTCTGCTCTAATCTTTGTTATTTCTTTCCTTTTGCTTGTTTTGAGATTAGTTTGCTGTTTTTTCTCCAGTTCTTCCAAGTGGACAGTTAACTCCTGTATTTTTGCCCTTTCTTCTTTTTTGATATAGGCATTTAGGGCAATAAATTTCCCTCTTAGCTCTGCCTTTGCTGTGTCCCATAAGTTTTGATATGTTGTGTTTTTATTTTCATTTGCTTTGAGATATTTACTGATTTCTCTTGTAACTTCTTCCTTGACCCACTGGATGTTTAAGAATGTGTTGTTTAGCCTCCACATATTTGAAAAATTTCTGGTGCTCTTCCTTTATTGATTTCCAACTTCATTCCTTTATGATCCGAGAAAGTGTTGTGTATGATTTCAATCTTTTTAAATTTGTTGAGACTTGCTTTGTGACCCAGCATATGGTCTATCTTTGAGAATGGTTCATGAGCACTTGAGAAAAAGGTGTAGCCTGCTGTTGTGGGGTGTAATGTCCTATAAATGTCTGTTAAGTCTAGCTCATTTATTGTAATATTCAAATTCTCTGTTTCTGTATTGATCCTCTGTCTATATGTTCTGTCCATTGATGAAAGTGGGGAATTGAAGTCTCCAACTATTATGGTAGATGTGTCTATTTCCCTTTTCAGTGTTTGCAGTGTTTGCCTCATGTATTTTGGAGCATTCTGGTTTGGTGCGTAAATATTTATGATTTTTATGTCTTCATGCTGAATTGTTCCTTTTATTAGTACATAGTATCCTTCTTTGTCTCTTTTAACTGTTTTACATGTGATGTCTAATTTGTTGGATATTAGCCTAGCTACTCCTGCTCTTTTCTGATTGTTATTTGCATGAAATATCTTTTCCAATCCTTTCACTTTCAACCTGTTTACCTTTGGGTCTAAGATGTGTTTCCTGTAGACACCATATAGAAGGATCCTGCTTTTTAATCCATTCTGGAAGTCTATGTCTTTTGATTGGGGAGTTCAATCCATTAACATTTAGTGTTATTACTGTATGGGTAGTACTTTCTTCTACCATTTTGACTTTTGGATTTTATATGTCATATCTAATTTTCCTTCTTTCTACACCCCTCTCCACACCTCTTTCTTTTGTGTTTTCATACCTGTCTCTAGTGCTCCCTTTAGTATTTCTTGCAGAGCTGGGCTCTTGGTCACAAATTCTCTCAGTGATTTTTTTGTCTGAAAATGTTTTAATTTCTCCCTCATTTTTGAAGGGCAATTTTGCTGGGTATAGAATTCTTGGTTGGTAGTTTTCCTCTTTTAGGAATTTAAATATATCATCCCACTGTCTTCTCACCTCCATGGTTTCTGCTGAGAAATCTACACATAGTCTTATTGGGTTTCCCTTGTATGTGAGGGATTGCTTTTCTCTTGCTGCATTCAAGATGCTCTCTTTCTCTTTGACCTCTGACATTGTGATTAGTAAGTGTCTTGGAGAACGTCTATTTGGATCTATTCTCTTTGGGGTACACTGAACTTCTTGGATCTGTAATTTTAGGTCTTTCATAAGAGTTGGGAAATTTTCAGTGATAGTTTCCTCCATTAGTTTTTCTCCTTCTTTTCCCTTTCTTCTCCTTCCGGGATACCCACAACATGTATATTTGTGCACTTCATATTATCATCCAATTCCCTGAGTCCCTGCTCATATTTTTCCTATAGTTTCTGTTTCTTGTTGGATATCAGATGTTCTGTCCTCCAGTTCACTAATTCTATCCTCTGTCTCTCAAAATCTACCATTGTAGGTTTCCATTGTTTTTTTCATCTCTTCTACTGTGCCTTTCATTCCCATAAGTTCTGTGATTTGTTTTTTCAGAGTTTCCATTTCTTCTTTTTGTTCATTTCTTGCCTTCTTCATATCTTCCCTCAATTCATTGATTTGGTTTTTGATGAGGTTTTCCATGTCTGTTCATATATTCTGAATTAATTGTTTCAGCTCTTGTATCTCATTTGAGCTATTGGTTTGTTCCTTTGACTGGGCCATATCTTCAATTTTCCTGGTGTGATTTGTTATTTTTTGCTGGCGTCTAGACATTTAATTACCTTAATTAGTTTGTTCTGGAGATTGCTTTCACTTCTCTTACCTAAGGTTTTCTTGCTGGATGAATTTGTTGTCTATCTGTTCTTTAACATTCAGTTCAGCTTTCTCTGGACCTCTAGCTTAGGTTTTGTTTAACAGAGGATAATTTTTCGGTTCTTGTTTTCTTGTTTATTGCCCTGCTTGTATGGTGCCTTTCCCCCCCACACTTAGGAGGGTCTACTTAGGTATTAAAGACTCCAGCCAGGTTTTCCCTGACTAAACTGGTCTCCTGTCAGGGGGAAGGAGTCACCTGTGTCAGTTTTCTCTGAGGGTGAGACCCAGCAGGTTAAAAGACTTTCCTGTGAAGTCTCTGGGCTCTGTTTTTCTTATCCTGCACAGTATGTGGCACTTGTCTGCCTGCAGGTCCCACCAGCATAAGATGATGCAGCACCTTTCACTTTGGAAGACTCTCCCTGCTGGGAGCATGGTGGAGACAGAGGAAAGGTTGTAGGCTGGATTTAATGACTTCAAATTACCAAGACCTGGGGTCTGAATTCCTTGAGGGAGGGATTCCACCTGAATTGGGCTTCACTTCTTCCCTGGGGAAGGCACAGGCAGGAGACAAGTCCTGAAAGCAGGTTGTTTCTGCCTATGCCTGGGGCAGTTGCAGCCTGAGAAGTCCTGCCACTTAATCCAGAGGCAGTCAAGCCTTTGTAGAAACACAGCCACAAAATCTCTGTTTTTTTTCTTTTTTTTCTTTTTCCATTAGCCCAATGAGCAACCTCTGCTTTGACCAGGTTCATCTGAACTGGGGGACTATTTTTATTAGTCAGAATTTGTTAATTAATGCCACAGTTGGCATTTGATTGGACTCAGCCCCTGCTGCTGTTAAAGTCTCTTTCCTTTCTCCTCTGGGAAGCAGCCTGTGGGGGGAGGGGCGCTGGCCACCATGACTTGGGGAACTCACAGTTCTGGGGAGGCTCGCAACCAGTCCAGCTGGTCCAGACTGGGTTACGCTGTGTGTCCGGTCACTGATGTGGCTCCGGGAGCTGTTCTGTACTGTTTCTTGTTATTTAGTAGTTGTTCTGGAGGATGAACTAAAACATGCACATTGCTAATCTGCCATCTTGGCCACACCCCTCTGTCATTCCATTTTTTAAAAAAATATTTTATTTTATAATAAATGCTGTTTTAAAATTTCATTTTCTATTTGTTGTTGGGATATAGAAATATGATTGAATTTTTGTACTATTTGTATCTTGTGACATAGAAAAAATCACTTATAGTAGATTTTATTTTGTAAAATTCCTTTCAGTTTTTGCTATTGCACAATTATAAATAATAATGTGCAAATGAAAAATATGAAGAAAGAGAGAATTCATCTTTTTTGATCTGTGTACCATTTATTTATTTTATTGTGATATTTCACTGGTTAGAACCTACAGTCCAGTGATGAATAAGAATGTTAAGAGTGGACATGTTTACCTGTTTTCTCATCATAGAGAGGAAACATTAAATATGTAATACTTTGTATTGCTAGAAAGAACACCATACCTGAAGGAGAACAAATGCTCATCTGATAGTGGAGAAGAAAAGAACTTATTCACAGTCTTGCAAGAGCAGGCACCTAGCCAATTACAAAATGGTGGCTAGCATGCCAAACAATTGAATGCCACAATGATTATACCTATGCCTAGCCCATACACCCCTCTCCTGTTTATCTACTGATTGGATATTCCAGAGGTTACAGACTATCTGGAGAGTCTAACTAATTTAACCTTCACACCAAATCTTCCCCCTTTGACTATGCTTTACATTTTCATGACCCTGGCCATTAAGGATTTGACACCAATTCTAGGCTTGCCTCAGAGGCCCTACCTTTCCCTGCCTGCATCATCTTGCATGAAAGTTAAACTTAGCTTGATTCTTACAAATCACCTCTTTCTTTTCAAACCTTTGGTTTTCACATTTTAGTCCTCTTCAAACCTGATAAGAACCTTTTCATATTCTTCATCACAGGGATTTTCCTCCTTAATGGGGTTCTTGATGAGCCTTTGAACTAACTCTTGGGCACATGGGATAATGCTGTACCTAAGTGCTGTGAGTAACCAGTTGCAATAGTTAAAGAAGTTAGCACAGTGCCACCCCTTTCTGTCCCCCAAACCAGTTTTCTAATCATCTTGTGGAGGTTCATCAATGCCTGAATCTTTCACCAATTCTTCAGATATGGCTCTCAGACCTTGTAAAGCTGTGGTGATAGTTCCATTTGTGGATGTATTATTGGGGATAAATGTACCACAACCACCAATGACTGTAATACAAATGCTTCCCTTGTTGGCTAACATCAGGTCTAGGGTCATCCTATCTCCATGTCATTTGGCTAGTAGCCTCTAACTGTCCTGCTATTCCCTCAACTACATCCTTGGTGTAATTGGTAAGTCTTTGCTGATTAATCAAAAAGGATTAAAAAAGGAGTTCAAGTGTGGTTTGGTTAAACTGGAGCAATTGCCAGTACTACCCTCAGTCACATCCCATGCTTGGATACATGAGACCATGGTCCTAGGATCCTAGAGCCCTTCTTCCCTTCTAGAGAAACAGGGAGAGTGGTCTCCTGAACCAAGGCAAGAAGCCAGTATGGCCTTGAATTTCCTGTCCCTAACTGGAGGGAAAAGAGAGGACAATGTACTACAATTTTCACCAGAAGCAGTGTTCTGAAAAAGGAGTACCATGCACTTGAACTCCTTTTTTGTGTTCTTCCATAGCAATCAGAAAGGGCATGACAAGAATAGTGGGTCAGCCTGTTGCACAAGAATAACTGTTGCTTTTGTCTGGACTCTGGACTGCATATATGATTCATTCTACCCAGGCATTTGTATCTCTGCACCCTATGCCGAGATCACCCACCCCTATGGTTTGCTCCAATTCTTCTGTCCTGTCCACCTTGACAACTTTGGGACCATTCTATATTAGGGAACTAACCTCTAACTGGGTGTCCTTAGGATTGCTTACTGGCTTTGGACATAAGTATCAATTTTCCCAACTTAATTGTCACTGACTCATCAAGTTTCTACAGTCCACTACGTGGCAAGCATCAAACTGCACAGTTCAGGACTCGAAATCCTCAGCTACACTCACCACCAACTTGACAGGGTTCATTGCATACCTAATTTGGAGGATTGTGACTAGTATAATTATCTCATTTTTAAATTGGGCTTCAGGCCCCTCATTTGTCCTTTGACCAAGGTCACTATTAACTATGTTAGCTCAAAACACAGACTCCAAAACTCCAAATCCAAAAGCCTCTTTTATTCTCCAACTCTTGTCTCTTTAATATAATTTTTAAAGTGTCCAAAGTTGGAGGTATTTTCCAGGAATCAATCTTATCATCTGGCTTACATACTGGTCCTTTTGCTTGGGTATAGTGGATCCAGTATTTCTCTGCTCTCCATTGGCTGTCTCAGTTGTCAACAGAAATTCCCAGCATCATTGAAGTTTGGACTCTTTCCATTATTTGATGAGGACCCAACTGCCAGTTTGATGTTGATGGACAGCAAATTCAAGAGGTGCAGTCTGGGCCAGCAAACCATGATTCCTGAGTGATGAGAGAGTAGAGGATGAAGTTAATACATAATTCTTAAGGAGGAGTCCTTTTATTCTAAGGAAGGGAGATCTCTAGTTTTTACTGGAAAAGGTAAGCCCAAGAGCATTTCATAATGCTCCCTAATTCTTTCCTAGTGGCTGTTCTAATTCTTACCAGAGCTATGGGTAAACACTTAGTCCGAGGTAACTTGGTTTCTAAGGCCAGTTTAGAAAGATGTTTCTGTAAGGTCTGATTCATTCTTTCTGCCCTTCCTGAGGGTGGAAAATCCCACGCAATACCTAAGCTTCACATAACACCTCACAGTATACAGGAAGCAAAGCAGCTACCATTGTCAGAATCGATATTTTCTATCAACCCAGAGGGGGAAAATTTTTTTCAAGGATAATCTTGGAAGTTTATCCTTGCTGTGGCCAAGACTACAGGATATGCATCCACCCACACAATTAAATGGTCTACAAGAACAAGAATATATATTAGTCCTCCTACTGGAGCCATCTCAATGTAATCAACTTGAATGCTCTGAAATAGTTGAGGACTGGTTCCCTTCCCCTTTGTACCTATTTCCTTAGAAATTTTTATTGATGTTTTGGCAAATTATACATTGTTTACATGTTTGCTTACCTATGGTGTAGAGAACCACACACCCAAAATGTCTACGAATCAGGTCACACATGGCCTGTACTCCCCAATGACTTCCCTTATGTAAGACTGCTAATATTTCCCTTATTACTGTTTATTCAACATCTGCTGCCTTCTTGGAGGAACCATCTCCCCTGATTTTCTGAGCTTGTTCCTTATTGTTCCAGTTCCTTTACTTCCTTCTCAGAGAATAAAGGGACCTCAAATTATCTGAGAATGGAGGTTATTAAGACCATTAACTTCAAAGGGAGACAAAAGGAAACTTCCTTGGCCTTTTCAAAGTAATGACCTTTCTGCTGTCCATTTATGTGCACCACTGATATTTCCCTTGGTAAGAGTAGACTAATACTTGTTTTAGTCATTCTCCATGGACCAATTCTTTTCCCCTTGCTATTAATTAGTCCCCTTTCTTCTCTGATTTTTCCAAATGTATGGACCACCCAAAGGCATACTTAGAATCAGTGTAGACTATACCATCTTTTCCTTCTAATAATTTGATGGCTTTGCTTAATGGATGCAATTTACAAGTTTGATCTGACCAATCAATGGACAATTGACTAGCTTCCCTTACTGCACAAGTTAGTCTGTCTACAATTGCATAACCATTGTGCCTCTTTCCCTGCAGGACCCTAGAAGGCCCATCTATGAACAATTTTTCCTCTGAATATAAGGGGAGATCCCCTACATCAGGCTAAACTCAGGTTTGATACTCTATTAAGTCCAAACAGTCATTTTCAAGGATTTTCATCTGGTAAGGCACTTTCCAAAGAAAAGAGGCCAGGTTCAAACTATTGCCTGCAGTCAAAACCAATTCATCCTTCACCATTAAATTTGCCCCATAATTCAGGATTTGGAAGTCAGCCAGTCATCCCCATCCCCCTGCCCTTTGGAATAAAATGACCCTAACCTGATGAGGGATGCTGACTACTAATGCCCATCCAAAGGATAGTTCCCTACTTTCTTCTAGTAGGAGAGCAGTTTCCACAACAGCCTGAATGCACCCAGGCCATCCTCTGGAGAGAGGATCCAAAAGTTTTGAAAGGAAGACTACAGGTTTGCTTTGTCCTCCCCAGGTTTGGGTTAGTACCCCAATAGTGTTCCTTTATCTACTGTAACAAATAGATGGAAAGGCTTCTCAAGAGGGGAGAGCCAGAATAGGAGCCTGCACCAGTGCCTATTTGAGTCCTTCTAAGGCCTCTATTTCCACTTTCATCCATTCTAATTTGTCAGGTTCTTCCCCTAACAGTTTTTGGTATAACCCCTTAGATTGAGAGGCATAAGAATCTATCCACAACCTACAATACCCCACTAAACCTAAGAACTTCCTTAGTTCCCTCTTTGTCCCTGAAAGAGACAATCCAACTATGGCCTGAATTCTCTCTGGATTTATTTTCCTTTTTCCTTCACTTACAAGATGGCCTAAGTATTTAACTTATCTTTCCATAACTGTAGTTTATTTTTTGATATCCTTAGTCCTTGGCCTCCTAGGAAGCTCAAAAGGTCCTTTGTAGCCTGAACAACCAGCTGTTTTTCTTAACCTGATGTTAACAAATCATCTACATACTGTAAAAGGATAATTTCAGATGGGATCAAAAACCTTTCCAACACTTTTCCTAGTTCCTGTCCAAAGAGATTGGGGAATTCTCTGAAGCCCTGGGATAGCACTGACCACCTATATGGCTGCCTCCTTCCAGTGAAGGGATTTTCCCATTCAGAGGCAAATAAGTCCCTACCCTTTGGATCAAGAGGGCAGGCTGAAAATGCATCCTTCAGATCAACTATAATGAACTATTTATGATGGTAAGGAATCCTACTAAGGAGAATATAATGGTTAGGGACCATGGGGTGTCTAACTTCAACAGTTTGGTAGATGACTCTCAGGTCCTCCACCTGCAATCTGCTTTCTGGATGCGAAGAATGGGAGTATTGAAGTGGGACACACAGGTTTCCAAGAGCCCGTCTCAAAGGAGACCTTCAATAATGTGGATTGACGTTTTTGTCTCACCTTCAATGAGATGAGATACTGGTTTTGACAAACCATGCCCCCTTTCTTTATTTTAATTTTGATAGGGGGAACTTGCAACTCCCATTTACCTCCCTCACCCATACTTTTTCTTGGATGTCTTTCTCCTCTTCCTCAATAATCTAGGCTAAGACAACTTCTTTTTGGCCATCCCTTAACTCCAGGTCCAGTTCCCTGGGTACTATCAGGCCTCTTCTCAACAAGTTACTCCCAGCTTCTGAAATCAATAGCAGGGGTCTTGTAATTTGGTTCCCTTGCCAATAAATATCAGTAGGTTTGAAATTGAGGACTTTAAATCCTTCCCCTTTTACTCGCAAAACTGTGAGGGAGCAACCAGAGAATTTGATCCCCTTTGAGATGTGGTTCACAGAAGATCAACCTTCCCCAGTGTCTGCCAAAAATGTAATTGCTTCCTGGTATGGGCCCACCTTCAGATTTACCAGAGACTCCCAGTGGGCTCTTGAGACAAGGAGCCTCTGACCTCTCCAATCCTCACATTTAATCAGTGGTATCACCCAACCTTCTTTCCTTAAATTCAGGCACTCCCTTTTGAAATGACCAGGTTTCACACAATGAAAACACTCTTCTGAGTCCTGTACCCTTCTCTCTCTTTTATTCCCTCTGGCCCAGACTTTTTCTCTATCTTGCCTCCCTGCCTTATCTCTAATCTTTTCTTCACCATGTGGTCAACCATGCTTATCATGACTTTAACTTTTTGCTTCTGTCTTTCCTCTTCTCTTATCACAAACACTTTCTGAGACTCTCTCAATAACTCTTCAGTGTTATATCCATCCACCCACCATTTTCTGAATGTTTTTCTGAATGTAAGGTCAAGACCCCTTCTTGTGACTGATGTTTTTTAAAATTAATTTTTAATTATTTTTTAAATAACAACAAACAAACACAAACATTCTTAACTTATGATCATTCCATTCTACATACATAATCAATAACTCACAATATCATCACATAGTTGCATATTCATCATCATGATCATTTCTTAGAATATTTGCATCAATTCAGAAAACAAATAAAAAGAAAATAGGAAAAAATTCATACATACCATATGCCTTGCCCCTCCCTTTCATTGATTATTAGCTTTTCATTCTAAATTTATTTTAACATTTGTCACCCCAATTATTTATTTTTATTCCTATGTTTTACTCATCTGTTGATAAGGTAGATAAAAGGAGCATCAGACACAAGGTTTTCACAATCACACAGTCACATTGTGAAACCTGTATCATTATACAATCATCTTCAAGAAACATGGCTACTGGAACACAGCTCTACATTTTCAGGCAGTTCCCTCCAGCCCCTCCATTACAACTTGACTAACAAAGTGATATTTATTTAATGCATAATAATAACATCCAGGATAACCTCTCAATTCTGTTTGGAATCTCTCAGCCATTGACACTTTATTTTGTCTCATTTTGCTCTTCCCCCTTTTGGTCAAGAAGATTTCTTCAGTCCCTTGATGCTGAGTCTCAGCTCATTCTAGGATTTCTGCCCCACATTGCCAGGAAAGTTTACACCCCTGGGAGTCACGTCCCACATAGACAGGGGGAGCACGGTGAGTTTGCTTGTTGTGTTGGCTGGAGAGAGAGGCCACATCTGAGCAACAAGAGAGGTTCACTTGGGGGGTGACTCTTAGGCCTAATTTTAAGTAGGCTTGACTTATCCTTTGTGGGGTTAAGTTTTATATGAGCAAACCCTAAGACTCGGGGCTCAGCCTATAGCCTTGGTTGTCCACACCGCTTGTGAGAATATCAAGAATTCAACTTGGGAAAGTTGAATTTTTCCCCATTCTCACCATTCCCCAAAAGGTACTTTGCAAATATTTTTTTTATTCACTGTTCAAATTACTCTGGGATTTATTGGGGCATCACTCTGGACAAACCAACAAAATCTCATGTCCTACCCAAGATTCCATGTACTTATGGTGTTCAATTAAGCTGTCTACATAAGTTATATTAGGAAATGCCATGCCTGTTTTTAATCACTCCAGGAGCTGCCTGTATCTTGGACAAAAGAGTTCAGCTAAGGGCCAGATGGTAACTCCCACCCTGCAAGTTCTGCTTCTCAACTTTTCCAGTGTTTACCACCCATCCCCATAGTAACTCTTGCCTTGTTCACTAGCCTATATAATCTGGAAACAAGGAATATTCAGGACTCAGACTTTGAATGGAAGTTGTCTGGGACTGCCAGCAGGCAATAAAAATTTGGTCCACTTCTCAGAGACTCAGGTGCTTTCTTGAGTGTTGATCAGAGTTTTCTGTGCTTCACTTCTGGTGCATCAGCTGGAAAGCTCTGTACCCCAAGGAAGAGACACCCTTATGTCCCCTCCCTACCTCCAGGGAGGACTAAACTGTGGACTGATTTCAATCATCTCCAATGTGCTCCCAGAACTTTTTCTTCCAGCTCAGGATCATCTGACTGGAACAGGGCACCAATTTCTCCAGACTCAAGAGGGAACTTAGCAGACCTGAGAACTGAAATGTGGCCCCACCCATAGGACTGGTAAGAATGGCCATTTTCCAATCACCTTCTGATCGGTGTATAGGAACTGTCATGTCCTGCCTTTCAGGCCGAAAAGGAAGCTGATTCCCTGCTCAGTTGGGCTGAGTAACTTTCAGAGAAGCTGGAGGAGAAATCCTGGTAATTAGGTACATGCTGGTTTTGTGAGGGAGTCATGCATAACTTGTCAGGTTGTCTAGTACCTGGTGTCTGAAAGTGCATGAATGAGTTGTGTCTCTGTCCTGAAGCTTCAGTATTGTGCTACCCATGCAGTGAAGTTTGTGTCCTGATCTATAGTTATGTGTATTCTCTTATGGTTTGCATGGCATTGCTCTCAACAGACAAAAGAGTTCATGAGGGTCCAGGTTGAGTGGTTATATCAACTTGCCTTATGCCAAGAGAACCCTAAATTCCTGTAAGGGAAGCAGTCAGAAATGGACAAATTGATTGTCATCTTTGTTTATTTGTTTAATTGTTGTCTGGTGCCCTGGAAGGATCAGTATGGGTAGCACTGAATGCAAAATCCCCTTAGCGTGCTTAATTAAGAACTTTAGGAAAGAGTTTTCTGGAGGCAATGGAGTGAAGCTTAAGCCCCAGGAACTGCAGAAATTTTTCCAATCCTGGACACCCAGGGCAACCTGGACACCCTGACCAATTTCCATTTATTGACTCCTGGTTCCAAATTGTTCAAAATTCACCACAATGGCTAAAAGCTTGCATTGAAAGTCACGCAACAGTCCTGGTGGCCTGTGCCAACTTGGGAATTCTGCTCCCTGGAGCAGTTGCCACAAAAAAGTTAGCCTGCACAACCAGGAAACTTCCAACCCCAGAAGGCTTTCCACTGCCAACATAAAAGCACCCCAACCACCTAGATAAAGAGACAGAGAAGCCACTTCTGCTGCCTCTGCTCCTGGCCCCAGCTCCTGGCAACAGTGTGTGTCATGGCATGGATGCCTGAGCCTTAGCATCATCTTCACTGTTGACAGAGACTCTTTACTCCCACACCTAAGTCATAAACCTTAGAAAAGCCTCCAGTCCTCCTAGCTGAAGAAAAAACCCTTTGCCTCTACCTTACTCAGCTCCAACCCCTCGACCCCTACCACAAGTGCTGGCTTTGGTTCCAGAGGCACCATCAGCTCCCTGATGCCCTCTACTGAGAACTCTACCTCATCAGGGATCCCAGCCAGTTCTCCACAGCCATTTCCCATCTCACTGGGTCTCAGTCTGCCTGAATTCTCTCCACAAACCTGGAACCTTCACTCCTGAGCTGGAAGAGCCTGTGGTGCCCCAGAATCTCTACAACTGCCCCTGCAAGAAATCCAAACACTTGTTTTACTATGATCCAGAAGGCCAGTTGTAGGAAGGCCAGCCCATGTTCGTCTACCAGCCTTTTTCAACTTCTGACCTCATAAACTGGAAAAACTATACTCCCTCCTACACTGAGAAGCCCCATGCTGTGATCGACCTGCTGCAGTCAATTATACACACCAACAGCCTACATGGCAAGATTGCCTATAGCTTTTCATCACCCTCTTCAACAGAGAATAGCACAGAAGAATTTCACAAGCCACCCTGAAGTAATTGGAAGAAAATGTTCCTGAAGGGGCGATGAATGCATTCCAATATGCTCAAAACTCCTTCCCAGATGCTGACCTGCAGTGGGACCCAAACACTGAAGCTGGCAGATACAGTTTGACTCTCTACCAAGACGTACTCATTCAAATCATGAAAAAGGGGGCAGAAAAGCAATAAATATGTTAAAACCTGCTAAAGTCCTGCAAAAGCCAGACTAAGCCCCTAGTCAGTTTCACAAGCACCTCTGTGAAATCTTTAGACTGTACACTCTTTTTGACCCTGAGGCACCAGAAAACCAGAAACTTGTTAATTCTGCATTTGTTGGGCAAATCTACCCCAAAATTTGGAGAAAGCTGCAGAAATTAGAAGGATTTCTGGAATGAATATATCCTAGCTCCTTGAAGTAGCTACAAAGTCTACATAAACTGAGACCAAGAGGCACAGAGAGAAGCAGAGCACTGACTAAAGAAAAAAGAAGACCTGCTTGCTGTGGCACATGCCCAGGGCACCAGGAAGCCTCAATTCTCAAAACCTGGAACCTTCAAGTGTCCAGGGTCAGAAAATAAAACACCTGCTTATTGGGAGCCACTTGGAGAGTGGAGGAGAGCAGCTCCACTGGGAAGAAACCAGTGTGTTTACTGTAAAAAGGAGGGACACTGGAAATCAGAATGCCCCAATAAAGAAGTGGTAAAGAAATAGCAAGCACCCTTCTAGCCTTGAGGATCCCATAGCTACTGATTTTGTAGGTCTAGCAGTCCTTGAAGACAATTCAAACTGAGAGAGATGGGCCCCTTCATACTCAGCCCTGGGGAGCCCATGGTCATAATAACAGTAGAGGGCCAAAAATGGACTTTATGGTAGACACTGGTGCAGACATTCAGTTGTCACACAGAAAATTGGTCCTAAAACTAAAAGGCAAACCACCATTGTTGGGGCCACTGGCATCTTGGTTCAACATTCCTTCTTAACAGCCTGCAACTATATGCTGGAATCTCATGAAATTTCTCATCAATTTCCTTAACTTCCTGACTGCCTGGTACCTCTACTTGGTCTTCTGACAAAGCTCCACACCAGATAAGTTTCAGTGGAGAAAGGGAATGTTTTCTGACACTAAAAACCCAGAGAGAAAAATCATGGTTACCCTGACAGCCCTTCAGATGGAAGACTGTTGCCTCTTTCTCACCAGTGAAAACCAAAATCAGCCTGACCATCCACAAGTGCCAGGAGTTGACCCTTCTGTTGGGCAGAAAATAGCCTACTGAGATTAATGAAAAATGCCCCTCTGGTCTTTGTGGAACTCCATCTGGGAGTTGCCCCAGTGCATCTTAAACAATATCCAGTCCCCTAGGAAGCCCAGGTGGGAATTCAGGAGCACAATAACTGCCTGCTTATTCATGGTGTGCTATGGGAATGCCAGTCCCCATGGAACACTCCTCTGCTACCAGTGTGAAAACCTGGCACCAACAATTACTGTCTTGTTCAAGATTCATGGGCCATGAACAAAGCGACTGTTACTTTATATCCCATAGTGTCAAATCCATATACTCTATTGAGCCTAATTCCTACAACAGCATCATTTTTCTCCTGCTCTGGCCCAAAAGATGCTTTAATCTGTGTTCATCTGGCACCAGTTAGCCAACCCGTTTTGCCTTTGAATGGGAATGGGAATATCCATGCACTGGAAGAAAACAACTGTTCAGAATGTGCCTGCCTCAAGGGTTCAAGAGTTCTCCCAATATATTTAGCCAGATCCTAGGAAAGGACTTGCAGGAATTCTATGATAAAAGGTATAATAGTGTTTTACTCTAATACATGGATGATTTGCTCTTTGCCAGGACCACTTCACAAGACTGTCTAGAAGGTACTAAGGCAGTTCTCCCACAAAAGGGACATTGGCTTTCCAACGATGGAAAGCCAATGATGTTCCTGGTTGCTAAAATATCAGGCCCTCTTATGTGACAATCTGAATATCCAAGTGGAAGCCATATGCAGCCTAAACCCAGCTACTCTCCTGCCAGTGTGAGAAGGCCTACCTGTGCATAAATATATAGAAACCTTAGAAGAAGTGTTCTCCCGCAGACCAGATTTAAAGCCTTTCTCCTGCCCTGTTGCAAAATACTATACAGAGAGTAGCAGTTTTCTGCACAACAAGATGTGACAGGAGGGTATGTGGTGGTAATGCTAGACTTAATTGTGGAATGTGGGCATCTCCCAGTAGGCACCTTGACTCAAAAAGCTGAACTTATCACAGTCACCAGAGCCCTGCTGTTAGGGGGAAAGTCTATTGTCAACACCTACACTGACTCGAGGTGTGCCTTCAACACTGCTCAGGTGCATGGGGCCCTATACAAGGAAAGAGGGCTGATCAATGTTGGAGGAAAGGAAATAAAGCATGGCCCAGAGATCGTGGCCCTCCTGGAAGCAGTATAGGCTCCCATGAAGGTTGCCATCATCCACCGCCTAAGGTATCAATCAGGAAACACAACAGTAGCCCAAGGGAATTGTCTGGCTGATAAGATAGCCAAGGCAGCAGCCTTAAAAGGAATCCACAGCTCTTTAACAGCAGCACTTCTACTGGAATCTATAAGTGGCATACTGCCAAAACATTCCAAGAATGAATGTACCTGGCTGAGCCAAGAAGGTGGTGCCCTGTTACAGAATGAATGGTGGAAATTCAAGGATGGTCAATTAGCAATTTCAGAAGTGCTCCACCAGATAGTGGTTTCACGACTTCGTGAAAATAGTTGCTATGAAAAAACAGCCTTGGAACAGTTTCTTCAACAGTACTTTTGTACGTCCCCTGACTATAACAGCTCTCCCCAGCAGCCTGTGCTAAATGTGTAACTTGTGCTCAAAACAAACTCCAACAAGGGCCAAACATCCACCCTGGGACTTCAAGTCGTGGGGCAGAGATTCCATTCAATAACATCCGAATAGACTTCACAGAACTCCCACAGGCAAGGGGGTATCACTACTTGCTACTGGGGGTCTGTACCTTCTCAGGACAGGTGGAGACCATCCCCATTCACTGAGAAAAAGTCCAGGAAGTGGTCCATTTCTTGGGCAAAGAAATCATTCCAATGTATGGTCTGCTGAGCTCCCTGGGCTCTGACAACGGACTGATATTTGTGGTCCAGATCATACAAAATCTCAGCAAAACCCTTTGCATAAGGTGGAATCTCCATACAGCATATAGGCCACAGAGTTCAGGAAAAGTGGAGTGAATGAACTGCACCATGAAGTCACATCTGAGGAAACTTTGTTAGGAAACCAATCTACACTGGACTGATGCATTTCCCATAGCCTTGTTAAAAATAAAATGCAACCCCACAAAACAAACCAGATTTTCCCCTTTTGAAGTTCTATTCAGATAGCCTCAACTGCTAATAAAAGAACTCTAAGGAAATATTACACAATTCAGAGAATTAACTTTACAAAGGCAGCTCCAGGGCCTAAGCACCACTTGGTTTCAGTTGCACAGCTGGGTAAATAAAAGATTCCCACTACAATTAACACCCCCTCTGCAATCCTTTACCCTGGGATCCCTAGTCTGGATACAAGATTGGAAAAATCAGGCATTAATACCCACTTAATTAGGGCCCTATACGGTCCTCCTTTCTACTCAAGGTTGCCAAGATCACCCCCTGGATCCACCACTCCCAGCTGAAGCCAGGAAATGGCTTAACTCCATCTCGGAAATGCCAAATTAATCAAGAGAACCCACAGCATCCGGCTTTGCATAAGAGAACCACTGCCCTGCCCCTACCACTTGGAAACTGGCTGGTCTACCCATGGCCAGAGCCTGAGAAAATCTTTGAGCCTTGCTTCAGTCACTCCAGAAGCTGACTGATCCATTCTCATCCAAAACCTGAGGACATCTTCAAGCCTGGCTTCAGTCATCCTGGAAGATAACTGATCCATGCACAGCTGAAGATTGAGGAATCACAGCATGGACATCCTGACCTGATGGGTCTGTGGACTGTTTTCTTCTTACTGTTTGTGTTTGTATGTCATGGTGCTATATTAGCCTTCCTAAAAATGGGTCACTTGCAATTCTTCCCAACGAATAACTTTACTCTAATTTAGTGGGATCCTTCATATCCAGGGTGATATCCACTTCCCCTTCCTATATAAGTTGCAGAATGTTGTTTTTATACTAATCTTGCTTGTACTTTTCTGAGGTCCTTCAAAACTGCTACCCTAGATTCCTGCCATGAATGCATCTGCACTACCTGGATCAGAGACACAGTCACTTCCACCCTGGTATTTCACACCCATTACACTTGCCAAGGTGTCCCCAAGGGCTTCTACACTTACTATCAGATCACATACTCAATCTGTGACCCTGGGAGGGACCATCACTACATATGCCATGACCATAACAAGCCCAAGCATGAAACTGTGGTAGAATTAAAATTGCAAGAAGGGGGGAAAGAAATAGCAATAAGCAGCACCACTGTTACAAAAAGCCAACAAGCAGTCTCCCTACTTTTTAATACTTCTCATGTGTGCCCTGCTGCAAGCTCAGTCAAAAGTTGTGCATTACACTGAATAGGAAACACCTGAGGTTCCCTCCTAAAAAAAACCCAAGTAGCCCCAGTTACAGGACTGGACACTGAAATCTCATCAATTTTGCCATTTTAAGTATTCATGATACCAGGTGGGACAAAGAAGTCCAGGTGCTCTATGGAAAAAAAAAGTCCCATATCAGGGTCCTTCATGGCCACCTCCTTTATATAAAGAAAACCATGAGCTCTTTCAACTGAAAAAAATTTCAGGTATTACATTACTTTTATGAGAAAATACAAGAACAACCCCCAGCCATTCCCATAAGCAATCAAAATCTGTTGTTTCATTTAGCGGAACAGGTAGCCTCCTCTCTAAATGTGTCCTCCTGTTATGTTTGTGGAGGAACAAATATGGGGGACCAATGGCCATGGAAAGCAAGGGAACTAATGCCGACACAAAAAGTAAATGTAACCACCTCCTGGCCTGGACCCAACCAATGGGACCTAACAACTTTTATAATTGAAAAAGTTGTGTAGCTAGATGGGGTGACACCTTTCCAGTGCCAGTTGGAAACTTTGGCTGTCTGGGGCAACAGTATTATAATCAGAGTAAAAATGCCATCTTATGGTGGGAATCAGTTAAAAATCACACAACTCCTGATCCATTGCCATTAGCCTCTTTCCCCACCCTAAAAGGTTTTTGGAGAGATATTTCAGCTCCAGGGGTTTGGAAAACTCCTGAAGGGTTGAAGGGTTGTATTGGCTCTGTGGCAGGACAGCCTATTCTGAATTGCCTGCAGAATGGGCAGGAGCCTGTGTGTTAGGAATCATTCTCTATTTCTTCTGTCTAGTTTCCCTAAAACAAGGGGAACTACTGTGGTGCGAAAACCAGGATTGAGGCCGCAGTCCTCCAGGAATGTTCCGCGATATTAGAGCAGGCTGAGACTAAGGGACTGAAGTTTCAGGAAGCAAGTGATTTATTAGTTCGTGCGCACGGGGCCCAGCCGAGTCACCTCAAAAGTATGAGCCCCTAACAAAAGGCAACCTTAGCTTTTATAGACTGTACAGTATGTTAAAGACAAGGTAAACAATTGGAGGATTTAAGTTGAGAATGGCCCAGGGCTTATAGACTGTACAACATGTTAAAGACAAGGTAAACAATTGGCGGATTTGAGAATGGCCCAGGGCCTATAGACTGTTGAGGGGCCCCCAACCCAGGAATATCTTATCTTGCCTATGTGCATTTTCACCAGTTCCTGAAGACTAGGGGAGGGGGTTTCAGGATTTTCCACAGAGAGCACAGCTAAATCAGAAAGAGGGGGAGGCCTGCCTGCTACACTACTAGGATACCAGCCTAAGAATCAGAAAATAACTGGGCCCAAAAGAGAGGCATACCGATAGGGAACTGGAAAAACAATGAGTGGCCTCCTGAGCACATTATCCAGTATTATGGGCCAGCAACATGAAATGGATCATGGGATATTGAACTGTGATTTACATGCTAATTGGCATCATTCTGCTTCAGGCAGTGGTGGAATTAAGTACAAATGAAATGGCCTGTACTCTAGATCTGTTGGCACAGCAACAGATAAAATTTAAAACAGCCATCTATCAGAATTGATTGACTCTTGATTGCCTGTTAGTCAAGAAAGGTGGAGTATATGGAAAATTCAACCTTTCCAACTATTGTTTGGAATTAGATAACCAAGAAAAAGTAACAGAAAAAGTGACCAATCACAAGAGAACGCTAGCCCATGTCCCAGTTCAGATCTGGAATGGCTGGGACCCCAAAAACCTATTTGGAGGGTGATTCTCAACTTTTGGAGGATTCAAAACTCCGAAAGCATTTTAGGGTTGCTTGGTCTATGTCTTACCCCCCTGACTCCTCCCTTGCTTACTAAAAAGTGTGAGTCAAACTATAAAAGCCTTGATAGACAAACAGCCTCCCACTTACTTTATCTCAGAGGTCTGCACCCTTTGAACTATCACAATTATGAATTAGTCCCCACAAGTGAAAATGGTCTTGTACACCTATGAAATAAAATGTGATGAATAATATCATCATAACAGGGAATGAGGTGGCTTACAAATTTAACCTCAGTATTCTTGTATAACTTTATGAATTTTTGTGTATCACTTATGCATTTGTGCATATTACTCTGTGTGACTGCATGCATCACTCTATAAATATGTGTATTCATAAATGTATATAAATGCAAGCTCTTTTGAAGGAAGAAAAACAGGATGTCTTCCATGCTGCAAATCATGTCCAGGCTAACTCAAACATGTCAGAAAATATCAGTGTGCAAAAACAGGATGTCTACCAGGCCTGTTTTTTTGTCACTCCAGAAGCTGCCTGTATCTCTGTTAGTTAGATTCAGTTGTCAACTTGGCCAGGTGAGCATACCTAATCTTGTTGCTGCGGACATAAGCCAACAGTACCTGAACCTCATCTGTTGCCAATTACATCTGCAGTGGGCTAGGAGGCGTGTCTGCTGCAATGAGTGACGTTTCACTTAATTGGCTGGTGCTTAAATGAGAGAACGCAATGTAGCACAGACTAGCAGCTTGGCATTCCTCATCTCAGCACTTGCAGCTCAGCCCGGGCCCTTGGAGATGGAGAAAGAAATCACCCCGGGGAAAGTTGTTGGAACCCAGGGGCCTGGAGAGAAGACCAGCAGAGACCATCCTGTGCCTTCCACGTAAGAAAGAACCTCAGTGGAAAGTTAGCTGCCTTTCCTCTGAAGAACCAACAAAATAAATCTCCTTTTATTAAAAGTCAATCCATCTCTGGTGTGTTGCATTCCAGCAGCTAGCAAACTAGAACAATCTCAGACAAAAGAGTTCAGCTAAGGACCAGATAGTAACTTCCACCCTGCAAGTTCTTCTGTACTTTTCCAGTGTTTACCACCCATTCCCATAGTAACTCCTGCCTTGCTCACTAGCCTATATAATCTAGAAACACAGAATATTTGGGGCTCAGACTTTGGATGGAAGTCCTCTGGCCCTGCCAGCAATAAAAGTTTTGTTCAATTCTCAGAGGCTCAGGTGCTTTCTTGGGTGTAGTTTGAAGTTTTCCCTACTTCAATGTGATTCCACACATTCCAGATGGGCCTTGATTAATTTCCTGGACTCCTTTAAAAGAGGAAATATTTTGGAAAAAATTTCAGAGCCACAAAAGCCATGACAGCCCACACAGCCAGAGACCTCTGGAGATGAATAAGGGAAACACCCCCAGGGGAGCTTTATGAGACAAGAAGTCTGGAAAGAAAGGTAGCAGACATAACCATGTTTGCCATGTCCTTTCCACTTGAGAGAGAAACCCTGAATGTTATCAGCCTTTATGAATCCAGGTACCTTGCCCTGGTGCCTTAGATTGGATATTTCTATAACAGTGCTTTAATTTGGACATTTTCATGACTTTATAACTATAAATTTGCAATTTAATGAATTCCATTTTTTAAAAGCTATTCCATTTCTGGTATATCACATTCCAGCAGCTAGCAAACTAGAACAGAGACTTTGCAAATAATTTTTTGTTCTCTGCCCCAAGTACTCTGGGATATTTTGGGGGCATCACACTAACCTGTATAAAACAACAAGGTCTTATACCTTTTTCAGGGTTCCATGTATTTATGGTGTTCCACTAAACTGATCATTCAAGTTAAATTAGGTAATGTGCTAATTTAGGTAAATTTTGTACCAACTAAATATCTTTTCCTTTGGTCTCAAACAGAACTTGAAGTTTTAAATCATGGCTCATACCATCCTTTACCCTGTATTCTGAGTTACCTTATTCTTATCCAGATCAGCTTCATTTATATCACTAGTAAAAGTCTTCTCCCATTTTATACTTTTTAAACAGTTCCAGTATGGGACTAATGATTTTCATAGCTTCAGAGCTCTGTGAGTCTCAGGTGTCATGTAAATACCTAAAGCTTCTGGCTATTTATAGCAATATATACCAGGTTATTTACAAACAGCTTAATATCTCAGAATTTAGAAATAACAGCTACAACTCCTAAATATATGTGACTGCTGTAAGGGTTTATAATCTAGGACCCTTTCTGATAGACCCCAACATGTTAACCCATACTCCCAACTTCAATTCACTGCTTGTATATCATATTTCATCCATATGCACGAGACGTGATAATATTGGTTTTTTCTGAAATTTCATTCAATATTAAGCCTTAAGATTTCTTCACTTAATTATATGCCTCACAAATTCATTCTTTCATGAAGCTTTTCAGTAGTCATTTGTATGCAGTCATTGTATTCAGTAGTCATAAGTTGTTGCACCCTTAAGCCACCTCCATTCATTGCAAATTACAAACACACCACTGTATACAACAGTTTGTAAATACCCATTCATATCCCCACACTCAGTTCTTCCAGATATAAAGAGCAACAGGGTTTCAGGATCATATGGCAATCCCACCCCTAGCCTCCGGGGAGCCACCAAACTGCCTTCCAGAGAGGCTGCATCTCTCAACTTCCCTACAGTGAATGAATACAGTTCTTTCTCTATATTTTCTTTTGCACTTGTTTTTTTTTGTTCATTTTAACAGTTTTATTCACACTCATACAATCCAACCTGAATAAATAGATATGACTTCTCTGCCATAATCTTTAGGAAGACATTTCCTTTTCTGCCACAAAGGATCCATTCCCCTCCCCCATACTTCCCTTTCCTTGACCTTTTGTTTTGGCATGATGCCTTTCTTACATTCAGTGGAAGCTATCACAATTGTTACTGTTGACTATAGAGCTTAACTTGCATTAATTGCGTTTTTTCCTGCAAGCCATCCATTTAGTTTGGCTTTGATATGAAGATTTTGGGGAATGACAAAATGAGTTTTAATGTGCTTTCTAAAATTTAATATACTAATGCAGTTTTTATAATAGTAACATAATTCCATCCTTATATTTGTTTATATTTACCAATGAGCTGAATCTATAATAGGTTTTAATGAATTTTTATATTGTGATTTCAATTTATGATACAGTCATGAAGTTCTTCTATCACATTTTAATGAGGTTTGATAGTGTAATTCAGGAATTTCATCCATTTCCATTATGCCGTCAAATTTATTAGCATAAGGTTCACATAATTACTCTTTTTTATTAACTATGTTAAAGATTTATTGACTTCATTAATCTGTTCAGTGAACCATCAGCTATATTAACTTTCCTTGATTGATCTCTCATTCTTATAACACAATTTTGTAAGTAGACATTTATTAAATTAATTTAAAAATTTAGCAAAATAGAAATAAATAAAGGAAATAATGAAATAATTTAAAGTATAAAATAAATTAATAAAATAAATAAATAAAATAATTTAAAATATGAAATAAATTAATAAAATATAACATTATTTTATTTTATTAAACATCAAAATAATAAACATATGTATAACATAGTTCTATTCTTCATAACAAGTACAATATAGCATAGAACTTAAGGAGTCATTTACATGGAAGTCTCAGAAGTTGGAGATATTTGAATCTAACAAAGGTCATTTCTGTATTCCATAAGTTTATTTCCTTTTAGAAGAGAATTACAGTTGGTTGATTACATAAATAAATGGTAAATGGTTTAAAAATCCTTACTGCCTTGCTTTGCTAAATATGGTAAATACATTTTAAATATGTGTGTGGGTGGGGAGGGAGAGATTGTATCTCAGGTTAAACACTGGATTAAGGCTAGGTTTTCTTCATAACTAAGTTTCTGGGGAGGGATAATGTTATAAATTTGCAGAAGTAATTGTTTTCTAACACCAAATCCTCAATCTTAAGCCAATGCTAAAGAATATTATGGGACTTTTTAATGGTTTCCACTCAATTTGTTTAATAAACTAGGTAATACTAGCTTTGTTGTATGCTAATGATTCTAGTTGCCAATATTAAACATGTACAACTTGCAGTGGGGGAAATAGAAACACCCACACATATACTCTATGAGCATATATATTACTATATATGAGACAGTTATTAACTTATTTTCTCTCATCTCATAATCCACCGTTGTTACTGTGATTTTCCATTTATATATCAACTTCAAACCACTTTATGTATGGTCAACAAGACATTATTTGTGAGACTCTCATTGTCATGTGGGCAGTGCATGTTTATCATAGATAGATATATATCATATTTCTTAAATGTAATACATATACATATATGCATGTATGTGACTGTTTGTACTTTATTTTCCTCTCAGCTCTTTACACAGGGACTTCATTCTGTCTCTGCCAAGTTGTAACACTTACATGATTGAAATAACTCTCATTAAAACAAACCCTGGAGAATAGTTCTCAAGTGACCAACACTACTGAAACAGTGTTATAATTACCATTCCTGTTTCAGAAAAAAAATTGTGCTGTGGAAGTTCTAGGTAGACATTCCTAGCCACAAAGTTGATTAGGCACCTGTGAGTCACAAAGAAAGGAAAGAAGGAAAGCAAGACATTTAGGTGAGTTCTATTTTATTGAAAAAATTAACTGTTTGTGCAAAACCATGCAGTCAATTCACTCATTAGTTTACAATCTAATATTGTAAATGTATATCAATCACTACTGACAATTTCCAACTGATCTCTGAAAACAGCAAGCCTCAATTGAAATAGCATTGAACAATAATGGATTCTTAAAATAATATTATTAAAACAATATTTATACTGTGCTTTTGTTATATCAGAGACTCCAAAGTGTTTTAATCTATAGAATATTTTTAATATTTGTAAGCAAGCACAGGCTTCATTATCCTCATTTGACATGTTAGGGTACTGAAATACAGAAAGGCATAATTTGAAGCCAGTGTTTGAATCAAAATCTTCTGGCACCAGAGGCCCTGATTTTAATCCTTTTGCTAACTTGTCTGTCCATGGAATATCTCCCATAGACTGTGCTCCTTTAACAATGGCATCTAAAAATAATTCCTCCAAAAAGGGGTAGATGGTCTAAAGGGATATTTACCAATATGTAAAACAATTCTTATACTTTTTAATTTGAGAACCACTGATAAATATTTAATTTTGAGTGCACCATAAAAATATGAAAATTTTCAAGATGTTTTAACAAAGCAAAGTGTTTTTTAAAGTGTAAATGTTTTGTTAACTTGTCTAATAAGTAGGCATTTGGCATCAACTCTGGACTTAAATTACCCAGTTCAAATCTGGGGCCCCATCTGGGGCAGTGAAAACTTAAGGAAATTACTTAACTCTCTCAGTCTCTTTTTCTTTCTCTGTGAAATGAAAGTAAATGTACCAATTGCCTCATATAGATTAAATGAGATCATACATATGATCATCAATATTTATTGAAAAATATGTGACCCTGCCCAATATGGGAAATCAACCCAATCTTTTTCATCATGGAACACTCACTACAAAGCATATTGTTCAACTTTATTCATTGGGCTATTGACAGAAGTGGAGCTAATATGAATTTCTTAATTTACAATTCAGTGCATACTTCATAATATCACATTGAATTATTACAGGCTCATTTCCACAACTGCCTTTTAAAAGATGGAATTTTCTGAAGACAAGGAAACATTGTAAGTACTATGATGCCTGTGGAAAATAGTTTGATTATGTTTTCCACATTATTTCCAGATATAAGGAATCACTAAACAATACACTGGGTAACCAAAAGGAAAATTAGATACTATTAGCAAATTTTGCATCTTGGAAATCACCTATTTCAAAACCTCTGTCACATACACTAGGTAGTAGAAATAAGAAAACTTTATACTTCTGTTTCCCACTTTCATAAAACTTATTATAGACCTAGGAAGACTTAGGCCCCATGGCTGATCATTCACATATTATACTGGCATGCTGCCTCTCAAAATGGTGAAATTTTTATTTTTATAGTGAGTATTTTGCACCAAAGAGTACTAGCCCAGCAAAAAATCAGCAGGTAGAATTGTTAGTATCCCTTATTTAGACTTTAGTGCATGGATTAAAGCAACAGGAAATCAATGTGGGACCCAAGAGAATAGGCCTTGGAGTCAAACAGAAAAGATCACCCACATAACATACTAGCCAGGGAAGTTGCCAGCATCTTAATGTCCTTTTGACATGTGTCCTATTGGTCTACTCTGAATGCTGAATAAAATAAAAACAATCTGTGTCATTTTAGATTGATTAACTTATAATGATCATTCAATAAATGTTGACATAGTTTTTCCCCATTTAAACCTGAAATATCAAAACATAAAATTCCTTGGATTTCCATATCTACTCTGAGAGTATGTAAATCCTAACAGTCAAACAAAGGAATTGTGTTATACTGTCCGTCCAGTATGAAAGACATATGAAAATAAGCTCTTTCAGAGTGTGGTGGAAAAACATCATTCATTCAGTATTATATTTTCATCTTTGCTCTCAGTCAAATGCTGTAAAATTGCTCAAGTTAGAGCAGTGAAGCATACAGCACAGACTTTCAATTCCTGGAGCCTGAAGCTTACATAGAAACAAAAATTGCCCCCACGTAGAATTGGGATATTTTCTCTGAAGTAAAGGAAAAAGTCAGAAAAAGCATGTACTGCACTTTCATATGCAAGAACCAGAAAACTGAGATTTGGGAGTGAATTTTAAATATAACATCTGATACCTTATTGCAGAAAATAAATACATAATAATTACTAATTGGTGCTGCAGATTTTCAAATAAAAATGGAAGAGTGCATATAATAATATAGGAAAAGAAATTGAGATTTATTTTGCTTTTCACATAAAAAGTGGGATGAACTTTGTCACTTACTCTTTCCAGGGTAAATATGTTTATTTCCTTTTCTTACACAGTAAGAAATGGAGTTTCAAAGATTTACAAATGATAAATGCACACATACCCACAGACACGTAAACACAAACAATTTGAAATGGTGCTATATGCTCACTTCAGCTAATTTGCTTGTTTACTTAATTTTTGTCATGCTGTTTTTATGGCTAGCCTACAGATCTACAGTAGTAGAACAATATTGCTATAGTTATTTAAGCATTGCTATGAAATACTACCCCATCCTATGCATTGTTTTTAATTTTACTTTTCCATGGATGAACGTAAAACCTACAATGGAATCCCAACTTGTAGTTCCCATAGACCTAAGTTACACTGCTTTCCTTATATGAATATATCATTGATAATGTATTAAAGATATATCAAGCAATATATCATGGCTTTTTTATATTTAAAACAACATATTTAAGAATGCTTTTTAAGAAATTGTATTTCCTAGATAATGAAATGTATCATAGTGGGACTTATTACAGGAAAAATTTAAAAAAATTGTTATACTTACAGATATGAAAAAGTGCCACACAAAGATTATACTAAAATGCTTAATTTTTATCAAAAAACAAGCACATAGCTAATGAATTTGTCTTGTATAATCAATATTACATCAACCAATTTAATTTAAATCAAATAGATATTGTACATTAGCCCAGGGAAACTGACTTCAGATTTCTGACTTCCAGAGTTTTAAGATAATAAATTTGTTTTCAAGCCATTAAATTTGCAGTAACTTTTTATAGCAACAATAGGAAGATGAGACAGTTGGGGAAGGAAAATAATCTGAATAAATTGAATTTCCACAAATAATCAACTCCACTTGACAATTCCAACTCTAGACCGAGGCCAGATATAATTTTTTTGTAATAGAAAACTAACTCAGTGTCTATGCATCGGGTGTTCTTCATTTTAAATTTTGTGCTCTGATTTTTAGATTTTTTAAATAAAAATACAAGGAATATAAAATGAAAATATAATTTAAAATAGATCATAGATGCCTTTCCCCTATATTATGGGGAAATTAAAGTTGAAGAATATAGTGATGCAATTATAGATGCTGACACTTTGTGTGTGAATGGTAATTTAGTTCTAATGCCTTTCATTTGCAGTGAATTTTTTTATTTCACAGCATTTGCAATATAGTAGATGGAGGTATTTTACCCAGGATCAGAAACTGAATGTTTTTAACACCACACAGACATCCCAAACTTGTAATGTAATTTAATTTAATGTCCTTAGCATTAAATAGTATTTAGTTTGCAAATTTTCTTCTCTCCCTCCTTTCACTTAGTGCTTCCAAAATGGAAAATTTTACACCTGTCTCAAAATTTGTGTTAATTGGATTCAGAGGAGGACCAAGGATGCAGATGATGCTATTTCTGATCTTTTTGATTCTTTATGTCACAGCTGTCATTGGGAATTTTGGCATGATTGTAATTATCAGGGCTGATGCCCACCTCCACACTCCCATGTATGCCTTCCTCCAAAGCCTTTCCTGCTTGGACATCTGCTATTCTTCCACAATTGCACCCAGGGCACTGGTGAACTGCCTGAAAGAAGATCACACAGTTTCCTTCAGTGGGTGTGCTTCTCAGTTCTTCTTCCTCTCTCTTTTTGGTACCACAGAGGCTTTTCTTCTGGCTGCTATGGCCTATGACCGCTTTATTGCCATATGTAAACCTCTTCTATACTCTGTGAGCATGTCTCAAAAGGTCTGTGTGCTCTTAGTGTTGGGGTCGTACTTGTGGGGTGTGGTGAATGCCATCATTCAAACAACAATGACCTTCAGGTTGACCTTCTGTGGATCCAATGAGATCAATGATTTTTTCTGTGATGTGCCCCCACTATTATTCCTCTCATGCTCAGATACATTTATAAACAAATTAGTTCTTCTTGGTGTATGTGGCTCCATTATTGTCAGTACATTCTTGATTGTCTTGATCTCATATATCTACATCATCTCAACAATCCTGAGGATTCGTTCAGTGCAAGGACGCCAGAAAGCTTTCTCCACGTGTGCGTCCCACCTGACTGGTGTATGCTTGTTCTTTGGTACAGTTTTCTTCATGTATGCGCAGCCCAGTGCCATCTCCTCCATGGAGCAAAGTAAAGTAGTAGCCATCTTTTATACTATTGTTATCCCCATGTTGAACCCTCTGATATACAGCCTGAGAAACAATGATGTCAAGCAAGCTCTAAGGAGGAGCAAGCAAAGGTTGTTTATCTGATCTATTGGCTATGGATCACATGAATCATTCCTGGATTTTGCTTTTCACCACTACTCATGCATTGCATTGTAGGAATACAATATTTTTTAGTTTAATTATTGAAATATGTGATCAAGAAAAAAGAGTGCATTTTAATTATCATTATCTATCCAAAACCAAACTCTAGGCCTTGCACTGACTAAAATGTACACTGGAAGAATGGGTGATTGTGTGTATAAATATTCATGACTGTATTTCTTCATATTGTAGATCATTCTAACGTCACTCCATCAGATAACAATTAGGTAAAAACAATTCTGTACTTTTATTTTAAATAAATGAATTTGATTTGGATATAGCTTAACAAAATCAGAAACAGAGCAATCCCAAAGGAAAAAAAAAAACAGAAAGTTTTTTAATATTTAAAAAATATTAGAAGGATCTAAATTGGTAATTGATATTTTCCATAATAAAAAAGAAATAAAATTGTATGCACACTTTTTTAACAGCTTTAATGAACTACAAATGACATGCAACAAAAACATGCATTTAAAGTGTACATATATTATGTTTTAACATTTTTATATGTATATTTGTCAAGTTATCACCATAATCAAGATAATAAATATATCCATTGCACCAAAAGCTTCTATGGGCTACCGCATAATGATTCTCATACCCCTCCCCACCACCTTACTCCTCGGGCAGCTACTGATCTGTTTTTATAATTAGAGATTACTTTGAACTTTCTAAAATGTAACATAAATTGAATTATAAAACATGTACCCATTTTATTATTTAATTTCACAGCATACTTCAAATTTTTTAAATTGTAGCAGATATCAATAGCTAATTCCATTTTGTGATTCATTAATATTCAATTGATTTTATATGTCACAATCACCTTAACATTTTATCTCTTGATTGACATTTGGATCAGTTCCAATTTGAACATATCACAAATATAGTTTCACTGAATATTTGTGTAGAAGTATTTTTATGAACATAAGCTTGGGATTTTAACTTGAATATCCAATGAAGATTGGTGTTGAACCTATTCCTATGTATTTGATTTCTTGTATAACTCTCTGGTGGGTTGTCTAATCAAATGTTTTCCATATATGTTTTAATTGGGTTAATAATTTTCTTATTATTGTAATCAGTGAGTTCTTTGTATATTCCAAATGCATGCCTATTTACAAAATATATGTTTTCTCGTATTATCTTAGTGATGTTCTTCTAAGAAAAATAGTTTAAATTCTGTTCAAATCCAATTAAAATAAATATTATCTATGGAAAATAATTTCATTAACATATCTGAAAAATCTTTCCCTAATCCAGGGCCAATGAGGTTTGCCTCTATGTTTTCTTCTGCAAGTTTTGTAGTTTTAGATTGACCTTTATGCCTATGATAATTTTGAGTTGTTTTTAACGTGAAAAAACAGGTCTTTTCTCATATAGATCCAAATGTTTCAGAATTATTACTTGTAAAGGCTAATCTTTCTCCACTGAATTTCTTTTCAACTTTTGCCAAACTCGATTTTGCCAAAAATCAGTTACACATACATACGCTTATATAGAATTGTAATGTCATCTTGATGAATTTACGCTTTTAGAATTATGAAATGATTTTCATATTTCCTACTAATATTCTTTGCACTGGCATCTACTCTACCTAGTCCATTTTTCTTTTGATTTGTGGCTAATGATATATTGATTGTCATCCTTTTACTTTAACCTCTGTTTCTTAGTATTTCTGGGTGATTTTCATACACAATCTACAGTTTATTCTTACATATTTCTTCAACTAAACAATCCCTGTCCTTCAACTGAGGTAATTAGATTATTTACATTTGATGCGGTTATAAAGAGAGTTAGCTCTATATCTATCACCTTCCTTTTTGTTTCTATTTTTCCCAATTGCTTTGTTCCCTTTCCTTTTTTCTTGCTTTCTTTTGGATTCATTAAATAACATTTTTCTAATTTCATTTTATCCCCATATTTTGTGTCGCTGAACATAACTGTTTTATTTTTATTTTTGTATTTGCTTTAAGGTCCATACTATGAATTTAAACTTAATATATTCTAATATACAGCAATGTTCCACCCCATATTAAACAAAGAAACTCCCAAATGTACTGTTTTCATTTGTCTGCTCCTGACTTTTCTTCTATTTCATGACATATTTTATTTTTACATTAGTATTAATCTGCAACATGTTATTTTAACTAAAAGAGAAATGATATTTTAAAGATATTTAATAATTTAAAAATCTTATACCTTACCCATATTGTTATCATTTCTTAAGTTCTTAATTCTGTTATGTCAATCTGTATTTTCCTCTACCATTATTTTCCTATTGCTTGCAAAATTTCCTTCATTATTTATTCTTGTCTTGGTCAGATATTGATGAGATTTTTTTGCTTGTTTTTGACCAAGTAGTTTTTTCTTTCCCTTTCTCTTTTTCTTTGGGTGCTATAACTGTTGGAATATCTGACCAATTGAAATTTTCTCATTACCCACCTATGCTCCATATGTTTTCTTTTATCACTTTGTTTTGAATATGTTCAATGTTGAATATATTCTATTACAATTTTAAAATCACAAATCTTTTATTCTGCAATGTCTAAAATACCACTAATCTCATATAGTGTATTCATTTCACATATTTCATTTTTTAAATACATTAGAAATTTTATTTTGGTCTTTTTACATCTTCTGTGATACAAATTACCTGTCTTTGCACATATAAAATATAATTATATTTGAGAAGGTGCATATAATTTACTAGGGAAAGTGTAATTTCTTCATTAAGTGGTTCAGGGAACAACTGCTACCTAAATGCAAAAGAATGCAGATGGACTTCAACCTCATACCATATACAAAAATTAATTAAAAATGAATCATAGCCCTACATCTGTGAGTTAAATTGTGTAACTCATAGAATAAAACATAGGGAAAGTATTTGAGATTTTGGGTTATAAATCATCTCATAACTATGACAGACAAAACATGATCGATTCCCATGACTGATGGGAAAGAAGGGAGAATAGAATGCTCTACATTCAGTCCTACTGGAAGAACAACTTTTAAACAGATAGCAACTATCTGAAACCACTATTCTGAAACTCTGGAGGTCAGTAAAACATTCTCCAGTATCCAGGGAATAGCAAGAGTGGGAAGTTTATAAACTACGGGTATTCTATCAAGGCAGGAAGCTGGAGCAAGCATAAGACTAACCTCATTTAATACTCTT
Organism: Tamandua tetradactyla; assembly: GCF_023851605.1. NCBI lineage: Eukaryota > Metazoa > Chordata > Mammalia > Pilosa > Myrmecophagidae > Tamandua > Tamandua tetradactyla. The sequence goes on from NC_135328.1 coordinate 129,058,755, forward strand.
CTCTCAGAGAAAACTCTTCAATAGCCTTATTTCAATATCATGTAAACACTGTTTCATAAATTTAATCCATATTGTCTTAGGTAGTAGTATAAATGTGTTCCTTCTTATTCAATCTTGTAGATACAGATCCTATCTTAAATTTAACACCATTACAGTAAATACTTTATGTTTAATTGGCATACTTTTATTATTATATCTTAAGCAGCTTCATTTGGGGAATACAGTAAAATCCATAAAGTCATCAATAAGTATTTAAAAATATTCAGTACTTTTAAAATCAAAAGTTTTTAGTTTTAAAACATAATATCAAGAAATATTGTTTATTAGTGAGAAATGTTATGCTTTGGACCATAGAGAGAAGGAATAGAGAATGCATCTGAAATGTAATATGATGTATAAACAAATTTAGAAACTTATAGAGGAAATGAAGTTTTAATATAGTTGTTATAAAATTAATAGTGTCACTTAGATAGAATAGCTTATCTATTTACAGGATAATACAATAATTTTAGTGAGTGCAATTAAAGCATTCTAAAATCATTTACATTTTTCAATGATTTTAGGTATTCTTTATATTAAATTTTAGTCAATTAATTGTTGATGCTAAAGTATGTCTTGTAACTACTTAAAAATAGCAAACTGTTAATTGATTTTACACAATATTACCATTGTATAAAGATGACAAATGAAAATTCATTCATTAGTAAAAATCAAAATGGAACAGCAGAAATCATTCCAGATTCAATAACATTTTATGACATACATTGTGATTTCTCAGCAAAGGCAAGAGCTTTATACAGTGTTAAAAAAAGGAACACAACAAGTTATAGGCTGTTTGTTAGACACGTGTGTTAAATATAAGGAAATGTAAACATTGAATGCTACTGTAGACAATGTCAAAGTAGGCAAATAACGAAAATAAACCTAATCAATCCATATAAATGCTCAAACAAATTAGTCTTTTCAGTAATAAATAAAATAGAGATAAGTCTGAAAATATGTTTCAGAGAGCAAAATAAACAATTTTGATTTAGTGATAAAGTTTTTTCAAGCATATATGAAATTTATTCTCCAATTGACTTGATCCTATTTCACAAAGCAAATTTCAACATATTTGACTCAACCCTGGTATGTAGTTAACATCCTCACCAAAAATAAATAGAAATAAAAATTATAAAATAATTTAAAGATATTTGTTGTTTGATGTTGAAAAATCCATTTATAAATAATCATGGGTCAAAATCAGAATCAAACAGTGTAATAATTACACTTAAATGAGAATGACAATATTATTATTATTTTTTTTTTTTTTAAAGAGAGAGGGAGGAAAGGAAGGAAAGACAGAGAAGGAAGGAAGGATGGAAGGAAGGAAGGGAGGAAGAAAGGGAAACATCTTTAAACATTTTCTTGTTTTATTATATTTTGTTTGTTTGTTTGTTTTTTACATGGGCTGGGGCCGGGAATCGAACCGGGGTCCTCCGGCATGGCAGGCAAGCACTCTTGCCCGCTGAGCCACCGCGGCCCGCCAAGAATGACAATATTATTTAACAAGACAGTTAACAAAGCCAAGGCAGCTCCTAGGAAGATGTATATATGCTTATATATTTGGGAAGAATTTGGAACAAAGCCAAGCAGAAAACTAATCAAATAACAGTAAATTTAAAAAATAGTAAATGAACTCTAGAATATTCTAATACAATATCCACATAAGATAATATTAATGACAAAAATAAATTCGTTGAATATCAAACAAATTTATACCAGAGAAGATTAATGAAGACAAAGAAGTTTTCGTGTGAATAATGTTGACAGACCTGGGGAAAGATTGAATGGGGGAAATAGAGATGTCACATAAATAATAATAAATTTAAAAATAGACATTGTTATATGTCCCATAGAATTATTATAAAATATAAACTAAATACACTGCCGAATATAATGGTAATACAAAGAAGATTTAGATTAAAGCAGCATTGTTTTGAAGGAGTTGAAATATCTGAAGATAAATCAGGAAGAATTATAAATCCTAAATTGTCCTAAAATAACATACAAAATGAAGAAGTGATTAAAAACATTTCCACAAAAGAAAATATTCAGCTTAGAGTTCAAATATATGTAACATCTTCTAGTGAAATGGAAAAATAGAAAGATCGTGTGATATATTTTGGAATCTTAGAAATTTAGATATAACTTTGGAACAAAACCTTACCTAGATATTAGGAGAAAAGAATGTATAGGCAAAACCCTACATATAGGTATGGATTTTAAAACAATAAATAAATTGAAGTATCAAATTGCAACGTGATTGTTTTTGTATTATTCCAAGAGTACAAAATCGTTTCAAGATTAAGAAATCAATTGTGTCAAATCAGTGTAGACTCTTAGTTTTGTATACTGTATGATAGGTACCATTTCATTATTTTTCTATGTGAGTATCCCATTTTTGTAGCAACACTTGTTGAATTTTTGCTTGCTTTTTTTTTTACTGTTTACTTTTTTTTTTTTTATTTTGGGGAAGTGCATGCACTGGGATATAATCTTAATACTTAAAAACATTTAACAATGTTACCATTCATGAAAAATCTCCCAGAAAACAAAGGAAGAAATTTTCTTGAACGCATAATAGATTATTTACATATATTAACACTACCTAGAGTTTACAGACAAATTTTATGTATGTTCGATTAAAATCAGTATGGCTATAAGTATTTCTGCTAGTAGTATTGAACTCAAAAAATATACAGAGGGTTCTAATCGGTAATATAAAACCAAAGAATGAATAAAAATAAAAGTTGCAAAAACAAAGCAAACATCTTTCATCACTGAAACTAATATGATTATTATTGTGGAAAATAAAAATTTTTGAAAAAGTTAAATTAAAAAATGAATTTAGCAAGTTGTAAGAGCTGAGCCAGAAGAATAAGCAAGAATGGAAAGTGCCACCACAGAGAATCAACATCTTAAGGCTCTCCAACCCTTCCAGTGGTTGCATTTTAGTGATATCCCTTGCATAAACATCTGCCCTTGGGCAGCTACAACCTCAGAGTGTGCAATAAATTTCCTTGTCCAATTCCCCCCCAAAAGTTACAACTTTGCAGAACAAAGCAGTATTTTAACTTTTAACCTCACCGATGGAAAGCTGCTAGCCCCCCAAAATCCACCTATGAGAGGACCACCTAATTCTACCTCCAACCCCCTTTTAAAAGCCCCTACTCAGATCCAAGGGGGTGAGAGTTGATTTCTTAAGTCAACTCTTCCTGCAGTTTCTTCAATAATAACCTTCTTTTCCCCACTGCTTGTGCTGGTGCCATGTCTCTGTCCCTATTTCTCATCTCTGACATCTGCCCAAGTCCAGGACATTTATCTCTGGTGCCAAAACTCAGGAGGGGGTCCCTCCCTCTCACCTGACCCTTCTCATTGGGTTATTGGGTTTCCCTTCCAGTCATCCTGGGCGGGGAACTATTCTCAAATTCATGTCCTTCCCTGTTGCCATATCTTAACCTGTGCATTTTTCCTTTTAATATTTCTATTCCTAGTTCATCTCATCATCCTCTCCCTTCTTGGACCAGTTCACCCCCCATTTGTGCCCTGCTTGCAACTTCTCTTTCATCTGGTGGCATGTTCAGCTGTAAGCATTGAGGAGAGAGGAACTCCTTATCCCCTGATCCTTGATCTCAGGGATTGGGATTGCCTTGTGCCCCTATTCTGGTGACAAAGCATGGAGACCCTGCCACAGCACTGTTGGATTTAGAACATCTCAACCCTGCCATTGATTAATCTCACAAACACCACCAGCCACCTCCAATTTCCCAGGTGAGTGTCAATCCCCTCAGGGATCTCTGCTCTCAGCTATCCACCCATGGCTTTTGCCCTCAGCCTATACCGTGTCAGAGCAGGGTTGTCCTATGCTGTCTCAGAAATCCTAGCACTAGGTCAGAGCTCCCTCCATGCACACAGAGAACTGTCTCCTGCTGAGACAGACCTTGACCAGGAACCCCCCATCTCCTCATTTGCTCTCACTCTTTCTCTCTCTCAGAAACTGTGGTAGGGTATTTGGGGATGCCTGTCTGCCTCTTCCAGTTCTCCATCATCCATTTGGACTTGGTTTGACTCTCACTCTCCTTCGCAAATTGGGTTCAGGACAATCACATCCACCTAAAGACAATCCTTTTGTTTGTCTACAGAAAAATATAAAAGCCTTTAAACTAACAAATGCAATTAAACAAAAAGAAATGATTTTCTTCTCCATTAAGGCCTGGCCACAATATCAGCTAGGTAATCATAGTGAATGACTTGAACATGGAGCATTTGCTTATGGGGTGCTTTTAGAGCTCAACAATATTCTTAAACACAATTACAAATGGTCTGAGATGTCCTATGCCCATGCTTTTGGGGCTTTACAAAGATTTTGATCCTGCCAGCAACACCCCTTCCTATGTCCCCCAAGTGGAGCCAGACTCTACTGAAACTCTCCCACAACCCACTCCTCATGCAGAATCTCCTCTTCTACCTCATTCAGCCCCCAGGTCACACCCTGTGACCTGTGCCACAATCTTCCTCACTACACCATGTGCTACCATCTTACTCATCCTCCTCCCCTCCCACCTCAACTCCGGTCTCTTCCATACCCCCACTTATCTCACCATCACCCATGTGTTTGAGAACTCAAATTTCTTCCCAACCTATTCTGCCCTTAACGGAAGTAACAGGACTGGAAGGCATCAAGTGTGTGCATGTCCCTTTCTCCCTCTTGTACCTAAGGCAAGTTGAACAACACCTTGGGTCCTTTTTGGCCAATTCTACCAAATTTACTAAAGAATTTCAGTACCTGACTCAAATCTATAATTTAACTTATCAAGACATTCACGTAATCCTCATCTCATCCACTATGCTAGAGGAGAAGGGCCAAATCCTAGCTGCAGCCACAGCATACACTGACAGTCTCCACATTCAAAACCCCACTAATTCAACTGGTGATGTAGCTGCTCCTCCTATAACTCCACACTGGAACGATCAACCCCACTCACCAGATTTACCAAAAAATGGCCCATTTTCTTTGTTACATAATAGAGGGTCTGAAAAATGCTGCTCTTAAAGTGGTTGACTATCATAAAATTCAGGAAATAACACAAGAATCCAAAGAAAATCCGACAGCCTTCATGAGTCACCTTACAGGTGCAATACTCAAGTATGCTAATCTAGATCACAATTCAGAAACTGGTAGTCTATTTCTACACACTCACTTCCTATCTAATCAGCCCCCACCATTAGAAGAAAACTTAAAAAAATTAGAGGATAGTCCCCAAATTTCACAGCAGGGCCTAATTAAAGCAGCCTTCCAAGTATTTAACAATAGAGAGGAGGAACATAAACAGGAAGAAGAAAAAAGGAAACAGGCACAAGAGAAAAGAGGCCAGGCTAAATTCTTAATGCTAGCCACAGCTCTCAGAAGAGTCAGTGCAGGGATGAAGATCTAACAGCACGAGCTCCTGCTTGAGGCCTTGTTTTAAATGTGGCAAAGAAGAACCCTGGGCCAAAGCCTGTCCTAATCTCTGACCTCTTCCAGGTCCCTGTCCTCTGCGTGGAAGGTAGATTGTCCATCAGTCTGAAACCAAGGGATAAGAAAACCTACCCAGGGGAATACCCCAGCTACTGACTCAGAGTAGGATTTTGCTGTCGCTGACCTCCTAAGACTTGCTACCAACGCTTGACAAGGCCCAGGCTCAGAGGCCCCAAGATTTCCCATAACTGCAGCTGAACTCAGGGTGAAAATGGTGGTAGCATGTAAGCCAATCCCTTTTCTCACAGATACTGAGACCACCTACTCCATATTGCCAGAAATTGTTGAACCTATCTCTCCTTCCTCCACCTCTTTTGTTGGGATAAATGAAATGCATTCCAAACCCAACACTACCCCTTCCTTAACTTGCAGTGTAGACCAGCACACCTTTACTCACACCTTCCTAATAATAGCCTCCTGCCCTGTGGCTCTACTTGGTAGATATACTAAGTTACATTCAGTCTTGTACCTTCCAGCCATAACCCCACAACCAAATTGGCAGCCAAACTCTGTCCTGCTGCTCTCCTTGAAAACTTCCAATCCTTATCCTTCCCCAAACCTCTGCCCTCTTCTTCTCACAGCTCACATAAGTTCTGTTATATGGGACATTGAGCAACCCTCACTGGCTTAGACATCACACTCCAGTCCAGGTCACCTTAAAACACCCTTCACAGCAGGCCTCCTAAAGGTCACTAATTCTCCTGCCAACACTCTCATCCTAGTGGTCAAAAAATTTAATGGCATGTATCAGCTAGTTCAAGATCTAAGAGTTGTTAATGAAGCTACCATATCTATCGCCCCTGTTGTTCCTAACCTGTACACTTTCTTATCTCAAATCCCATCAACAACCACACATATCACAGTCCTAGACCTTAAAAAAATTTTTTACTATACCTCTTTCATCTAACTCTCAGAATCTTTTTGCTTGTATGTGACTGAACTGATAATCCAACAAACCCAACATCTACCCTAGATAGTCCTCCCACAAGGATTTAGAGATAGACCGCATCTTTTTGGGAAACCCTAGTCACAGACCTCTCTAGCCTAAATTTAGCCCCCAGCAGTATTCTAGAATATGTAGATGATCTCTTACTGTGCAATCCCTCTCTAGGACTCTTTTAACAAAATATCATCATTTTATTCAATTTCCTTGTGAAAAAAAGGGTATCAGGTATCTAAGGACAAGAGACAGTTCTTCCAAACTCAGTACACTTATCTAGGTTTAACGCTCACACCCACCCATAAAGGCATCACCATCAAACAACAAGAATTCATTAAAAACACTTTAAGTGTGCATGGGTAGTTTAGCGGTTAGAATGCTCACTTTCCATGCCCAAGACCCAGGTTCGATTCCCAAACCATGCACCACCACCACCCAAAAAACACTTCAATACCGAAATCTAAATTAGAACTCATTTCCTTTTTGGGATTAACTAATTTCTTCTGAGCCTGGGTTCCTAATTTTGGTCTCCTAACAAAGAAATTATACCAAGTCACCGCTGGAGACCTTCATAAACCTTTAGAAACACCACAGGCCTGAGCCTTCTTTTTTAACAAACTCAAGGAGGCCCTCTGTACAACTCTTACCATCACCTTAACCCTTTAAAACTCTCCCTACTTTGTATAGATAGTAGGGATGGATATGCACTTGTACTCCCAGTCCAAATCTATGGGCCTGAAAAAAGAAAACAGCTTACTTCTCTAAAACTCTAGATCCCCCTCTCCTTGTATGGCCCATATATCTATCAGCTCTTGCTACAGTGACCATTTTAATGCAAGAAACCTTAAAACTAGTCCCATATGAAGCCATTAGGATCCACTGTTCACATGCCATCTCATCCCTCATCACCCATCAGGCCATAAATAACTCAGTATCCCTGCACATTCAGTTCTTACATGCATTTCTCCTTCAAAATCCTCAGATAACGCTTCACCAACTGCCTTTCCCTCTCAATCCAGTTTCACTCTTACCTCTCCCTTTACCAACAAAACCTGAATTTCAGCATAACTGCAGTGACATCATGGATAATTTTCTGCATCCTTTTTCCTAATGTACAGGATCAACCCCTAGCCCCCCAGTACCCAATTGGTTCATAGATGACAGCTCCACAATGGGCTCCCACTGGTAGCCTGATATGCCATCATCATACTAGACAATATCCTTGAATCAGGACTACTACCCCCAGGAATAACATCCCAAAAAGCAGAACTCATAGCACTAACTAGAGCTTTAGTTCATGCCAATGAGCTAGAAGTCAACACATACACTAACTCAAAGTACACTTATCACATTATTCATTCCCACACCCCAATTTGGAGAGAGAGAGGATATCTCATCTCCAAACAGTTCCCAACTATTAACAAAAATCTCATCCTCAAACTTTTACCAAAAAAGTGTACATCATTCACTGTAAAGGACACCAAACAACCAAAGAACCAAACAAGAAGCAAAGAGGCAAGCTCAGAGTTCGCACATACAGTTCCTAGCTTTACCTACAATCACCCCCAGATACATCAAAGAAGAACATGACAATCTAGCCAAACAAGGGGCTGCCTTCAGTGAAGGCTGATACTGCTTAAACAACAATATAATCCTTCCACAAAACCAGGTCAGGCAAATTTTACACACCCTCCACAATCAATTTCACATTGGAACCAGATCCCTCACCATCTTGTTTTCTCAGACCATTTTTCATCCTACCTTATACTCAACTCTCTTTCACATAACAAAAAATTGCCAGGTGTGTCAGCAGAATACTCCTCAGGGTAAAATAAAACCCACCCCCTTTTCCTATTCACCAAGATAGAGGTCAAATACCTGGACAAAATTGGTAAATTGATTTCACACATAAGCCACCCATTAAAAAACTCAAATAACTCATAGTCTTCACAGATACATTCTCCAGCTGGGTTGAAGTTATCTCCTTCCACCTCTGAAAAAGCTGAGTGTGCAATTGAAATGCTTCTTCGAGATAGCCAATCAAACCTAACCCATACCTACTACAAATGCACCCCACCCCCACATTTTGCCAGGAGATTGGGTTTACCTAAAAGAAACAAACCCTAAGCCTCTCGAACCAAAATGGAAAGGCTGTTTTCAAGTTCTCCTCACTACTCCATCTGCAGCCAAAATAGATGGCCCTTCCTCCTGGAGTCATTTATCTCACTTAAAACCAACACAGCAGATCACATCGGATAATAGTCTCAGAGAATGCCCAGCTGGCCTGGCTGAGGAATCCAAGGATGAAGCCAACTATATGTGTAGTCCTATGGATACCTGAAAATAAAAATTTTCCGACCTTGATATCAGCATCTCAATAACTCCAGTGAACAGTATAATCAATTAGAACTAAATCTCCACTCTCTTAGAGAAGAGGTAGAGGAGACCACCCATCACATGCCCCCACCGCAGGAAGTAGCCAGATGTGAATGCCCTTGCTCCATCTCACCATCCTCTACCTCTTCCCCTCTCCTCAACATCCTCTAATTTTTTTATATAATGAAAACGACAAGAATATGTGAGAGCTGAGCCAGAGGAACAAGCATGAATGGAAAGTGCTGCCATAGAGAATCAACATCTTGAGGCTCTTAGGCCCCCTCCAGCAGTTGCATTCTGGTGGTTCCACCCTTGCATAAATGTCCATCCTCGGGCAGCTATAACCTCATGATGTGCAATAAATTCCTTTGCCTGAATCCATCCCCCCTGACAGTTACAACCTTGCAGAACAAAAACAGTTTTTAAACTTTCAACCTCACCAATGTTAAGCTGCCAACGTCCAAAAACCCACCTATGAGAAACCCACTTAAATATACCTCCACCCCCTTTCAAAAACCCTTACTCATATCCAGGGAGAGTGAAAGATAATTTACTGAGTCAACTCTTCCTGCTGCTTTTCCTTTAATAAACTTTTCCCCACTGCCATATCCATGTCTCTGTCTCTATTTCTCATCTCCAACCTCTGCCCCAGTCCAGAACTTTCACAAGTTAGTAAGAATTCTGGATTTTAAATCAATATATAAGAGTTATATGCATTTTCATTTACCATCACAAATGTTGAGATATTATTTCAAAGGATTTCATTTGAAATATAAAATATACCCTATTGGCAAAATATTTTTAAATGAGTGAGGTACATTGAACTATGATAAAATTAATTAAATGGAATTGTATAACATGTTCATGAATTAAAAATTTCAATATTGTACATCATTTTTTATAAACTTTGCATCAAAATCCCAGTACGATTTTTGATGGAATCGGTTTATGTAAATTTATATGAATAATACTTGCATAGACTACTAATTTTTTAAGATAAGCAAAAATACACATAAATTAGCAAAAATTGTGCACAAACTATTTTTAGAATAAAATTAATTATATTTAATAAAGACAGAAAAATTTATACATCAGGGATAATCACATACAAAAAAAGAATAATTCTAGAGAGGAGAATTCATTAAATTTAAGAAATGTTGAAATCCATCAAAATTCAGCATAAAAATTTTCTACAGAATTTAGTTAAGAGTTTAGCAAAACATGCTAAAATCTGGGAGAAAACACTAGGCATATACACATTTAATATACAAACTCATATCCAACAAGTATAAGCCATATATATATATATATATATATATAATATGCAAAATGAGTCAATTGAAATGGGCAAATGACTAGCAATCATATCACAAAAGAGGACAGCAAATTGTCAATGATAATATAAAAATCAATGGCATCGCAGAACAGATAATTAAAACTCTACAAGGAGAATTGAAAGGAAGATGGCAGGGTAGTGAGCTCCAGGACTCATTCTAACCAAACAACTATTAAACATGTAGGAATGGATGGAAATAAATATTGCGAAATCCAGAGGCCATAAGAACACTTTACAGCATCTAGGAGCGAGTGGAAGGTAAAGGCCAATAAACTATATTAAAGAATAATTAATTGCTCTCCCTACAGTGGCTAATGATGCCCATCCCTCACTCATGGCAGGCTGCTTGAGGTCTACTTCCCAACTGATAGAAAAGAATGTTAAAATCCTCTTCCCCAAACTAGAGATATTCATAGTTGATCACTGATCACAGTTTCTGATTGTGAACTTGAATTCAAAGGTATGGCCTGGTTCTGAAGACAGCCATTGCTTCAAACTCTCTGAACTAGGGAAACAGCTGTCATTATTTTAACACTCCCTGGACTGAAGTGGCAGTGGTGGAGACTTAAAGAGTCTGTTCTTCATTAGGGCAGTTGTGGGAAAAGTTATTTGAAAGGCTGAATTTGCAGGATAGACCACGAAAGCTCAGTTCAAGAGAACCATCAGAGAAGCCACTTTCTTCATGGTCCACCCCAATCCCTTTCATTCATGAACATAGAATGTCCACCCATTTATTTAGGTCTGCTTTGATTTCTTTTGGCAATCTTTTGTTGTTTTCTGTGTACAAATCCTTTACATTCCTGCTAAGAATCATTCCCAGACGTTTAATTACTTTAATTCCTGTTGTAAATAGAATCTTTTCTTGATTACTTCTGATTTTTAATGCTTGTGTATATGAACATTACTGTTTTAGTGGTGCTGCTCATGAGCCCCACCATAATACCAAATTAATTTATTAGCTCCAGAAGTTTAGTTGTGACTTTTTCAGAATTTTCTGTATGTAGGATCATGTCATATGCAAATGTGGAAAGATTTACTTCTTCCTTTCCAATTTAGCACTATTTTTAATTTTTTTCTTGTCTAATTATTCTAGCAAAAAATTCCAGTAAACTGATGGATAAAAGTGGTGACAGTGGGCATCTTTGTCTAGTTCCCGATCTTAGAGGGAAATCTTTCTGTCTTTCATCATTAGGTAATTGTTAACTGGACTTTTCATACATGCCTTGATAATAATGAGGAGTTTCCTACTATTCCTTACGTTCCATGTCTTGTCTTTTGTTTTTGAGAAAAGGTGCCAGCTTTTGTTGTATGCCCTTTCTGCATCAATTGAGATGATTTTGCATGTATTTTTTTGTTTCAAATTGCATTAATGTGGTGTATTACATTAATTGATATTCTTATGGTGAACCAACCTTGAAAGCTGGGAATAAAACCACTAGATCATGCTGTATTATTCTGAAATATACTGTGGTATCTAGTTTGCTAGTATTTTGTTGAAAATTTTTGCACCAATAATGGTCTGTAATCTTCAAATTTGTGGTTTATTTATCTGATGTCCTGAGGTTGATGTTGGCTTCAAAGAATGAATTAGTAAGTGTTCCTTTCTCCTTAATTTTGAGCAGAATTGGATTGAATTCTTCTTTGAGTGCTTTATAGATTCCTTCAGTGAATCCCTCTGGTCCTGGGTTTTTATTGTTGAGATATTTTTGAAGACTGATTCAATATCTTTACTTGTAACTGATCTGTTGAGGTCTTCTGTTTCTTAAAGATTCAGTGTAGGTAGTCCATATGTTTCAAAACATTTGTCCATTTCATCTGGGTTTTCTAATTTATTGTTACACAATTTATCATATTATCCTCATGCAGTCATTTTTATTACAGTGGGCTTGGTGGAAACGTCTCCTATTCATTTCCCCTTTGTATTATTTGTACCGTTTCTTATTTTTCTAATCAGTCAAGTTAAAATTTTGTCAATTTTGTTGGCCTTTTCAAAGAACTAACATTTGTTAAGTTTATTCTATTATTTTATTTTTAGTTTCTGTTTCATTAGTCTTCACTTGAATCTTTCTTATTTCCTTTCTGTTCACTTTGGGTTTAGTTTGCTCTTCTTTTTAGTTCTTCCAGTTTGAAGTTGGGTCTCTAATTTGCAGTCTTTCTTCCCTTTCAATACAAGTATTTAGAATTTGATTTCCCTCTCAGCACTGCCTTTGCTGCATCCCATAAATTGCGATATGTTGTATTTTCATTTTCATTTATCTCATAATATTTCATAATTTCCCTAGTGATTTTACATTAACTTATGGTTTATTTAAGATTTTGTGTTTAATTTCCACTTGTGAATTTTTCATTTCTCCCACTGTCGTTGATTTCCAGCTTCATTGTACTGTGGCTCCAAGTATGCACCATCATTTTGAGTTTATTGAGACCTGTTTTATGATCTTACATATGGTCTATCCTAGAGAATAATCTGTGTGCACTTGAGAAGATTGTGTATTCTGTTTTTTCTCTGTGAAGTGTTCTCTACATGTACATTAGGTCCAGTTATTTAGAGTATCACTAAAGTCTTGTGTTTTATTCTTAAACATCTGATTAGATGTTTCTTCTAATTTCCTAGCTGCTGAAATGTGACATAACAGAAACAGAATGGCTTTTAAAAAGGGGAATTTATTAAGTTGCAAATTTACAATTCTAAGGTTGAGGATATCCTAATTGAAGCAAGTCTATTAAAATGTCCAAATTTAGGCACCAAAAAAGATGTTACCTTCACTCAAGAAAGGGGGAGGATGTTCAGGGTTTCTCTCTCAACTGGGAAGACATGCATGAATATGACAACATCTGCTAGCTTTCTCTACAGGCTTCACATTTCATGAAACTCCCCCACGGGGCATTTTCCTTCTTCATCTCCAAAGGTCTCTGGCTGCATGGGCTCCCCTGGCTCTTTACAAAATGTTTTCTTCTTAAAGGGCTCCATTAAGCAACCCCACTTTGAATAGATGGAGACACATCTCCATGGAACCCATCTAATCAAAAGTTACCACCCACAATTGGTGGGACATATCTTCATGGGAACAATCAAAAATCTCCCATCCAGCAATATTTAATGAGGATTAAAGGACATGGATTTTCTGGGGAATACCACAGTTTCAAACAGGCACAATATTCTATCCATTATTTTTTAAACATTTTTATTGTTAAATATACATGTGCATATACAAATAAAAAAAGAAAAAGCAATAATTTTCAAAGTAAACTCAATAGGTAGTTATAGAACAGATTTCAGAGTTAGTTACACGTTACCATTCCACTATTTCAGATTTTTCCTTCTAGCTGATCCAAAACACTGAAAGCAAGAGGTATTTTTTGAAGGAGTAAGGAAAAACATATAAAAAAAACATTTTGAAACAGATTGTAACAATTAACAATTAGTTGTAGAACAGATTTCAGAGTTTGGTATGGGTTACATTTCCCCAATTTTAGGATTTTACTTCTAGCTACTCTAAGATACTGGAGACTAAAATAAATATCAATATAATGATTCAGCAATCATACTCATTTGTTAAATCCTACCTTCTCTGCATAATTCTAAAATCACCTTTGATCTTTCACCTACTCTTTAAGCCTATTCTAACATTTTCATGTTGCAAGGGGCTGTCAATAATATGAGATGGAATTGAACTAGTCGATGGTCTGGAGATGCTGGCCCATCAGCACTTCAGGCTTTATCTGGTCCAGGAAACCATCTTGAGGTTCTAGGTTCCGAATATTTACTCTGGTGCATAAAACCTTTGTAGAATCTTATATATTGCCCTAGGTGTTTTCTAGGATTGGCAGGAAACATTAAGGTTGGACTTTGGCAGATTATGGTAGGTAGCAATGTCCCATTGAAGCTTGTGTAAGAGTGACCTATGGAGTAGCCCTTCAACTCAATTTGAACTCTCTCAGCCACTGATACATTATTTATTACAAACCTTTCCCCATTTTGGTCAGGATGGCATTGTTGATCCCATGGTGCCAAGGACAGACTCATTTCTGGGAGTCATCTCCCATGCCACAAGGGAGACTGTCACCCCCGGACATCATGTACCACATAGGGCAGAGGACAATGATTTCATTTTCTGAGTTTGGCTTAAAGAGAGAGAGAAAGAGGCCACATCTGAGCAACAAAAGAGGTCCTGCAGAAGTAACTCTCTGCATACCTATAGGTGCACTAAGCTTTCCTGTTACATACACAAGCTTCAGAGAAACAAGCCTCAAGATCAAGGGCTTGGCCTATTGATTTGGGTGCCCCCAATGTTTGGCACAGTTTCAGGGATTTCCCCAATGGTAAAGCTTAGTAGTTCCATGCTTTTTCTCCCATCCCTCAAGTGTCTTTGCCGGTACTTTTTTATTATCTGCTTAATATACTCTTGAATATTTTCAGACACTGTATTAAAATACACAGGATTAAAGGCCACCGTTCTTTTTTTTTTTTTAACTTTTTTTATTGTATAATATAACATATATACAAAGCAAAGAAAGTAAAAGGCAATAGTTTTCAAAGCACTCTTCAACAATTAGTTACAGGATAGATTCCAGAGTTTGTCATGGCCTACCATACTATCAGCTCAGGTTTTCCCTTTTGGCTGCCCCAGAACATTGGAGGCTGGAAGGAATAAATATATTTTTATTATCACAATCAATTTTTTGTGAAAAATAGCATATATACAAAAAAAGCAATAAATTTTAAAGCACAGCACAACAATTAGGTGTAGAATAGATTTCAGAGTTTGGTATGGGTTACCATTCTACAATTTTAGGTTTTTACTTCCAAATACTGGAGATTAAAAGAAATATCAATATTCAGCAAGTAGATTCAGCAGTCATGCTCATTTGTTAAACCCTACCTTCTCTGTATAACTCCACCATCACCTTTGATCTTTCTCTCCTACTTTTCAGGAGTATTTTGGCTATGGTGACTCTTAATTTTTCATGTTGGAAGGGGCTGTCAATAATATGGGGTAAGGAGATGGAACTAGCTGATGTTCTGGAGAGGCTGTCCCCTCTACATTTCAGGACTTATTTCATCCAGGGACCTATCTGGAGATTGTATATTTCTAGAAAGTTACCCTGGTGCATGAAAGGGCACCATTCTTAATCTGGGTTTTCATGTGTTTGAATTGTTTAAATGATCTATGCAGAGAGGTTGAGTTAGATCATGCGTGACAGAAAATTTAGGTACTGGACATAATAAGCCTTTCATACTTTAGTCTCAAAGAGTATATGAGGTTCTAAAACGTAGACAATGTCTTTCTTAACCTTGTATTCTGAATTACCTTAATCTTGACCTGAGCTGCTGCATTCTTAACTCTAAATACAAGGTTATGCATATATAAAGCAACTTCTCAAAACCCATGACTACCACTTTGGACAAAACATGACTGCCATAAGAGCTTACAGTCTGGGCTCCTGTTTTTGTACAAGTATATTTAAGTTAGACCATGCAATAATTGCTCTTTTGTTTCTGGCTTGTTTTACCTTACCCAAAGTCCCACAGGTTTATTCACAATGTTGCATACTTCACAACTTCATTCCTTTTCAATCATATGCATATGCCATCATTTGCCAATCTACTTCTCAGTCAGTGCATCCTTCAGCCACCTGTATTCACTAGGCATCATGTATAATGCCCAAAGTCCACAGTTCATCAACTCTCTCGATTTTAGATAATTTCATTTTTCCCTAGAGAAAGATAATCAGTAAACACACCCTCACCAAATAGAAAACCTAAACCCCCCCCTTAACTCTTCTCCCTCCTCCCATTATTTGCCTGTGGTATTGCTGTAGTACTACTGATGTTTTCTTATTAAACATAGCCCATAGTATGGAATAGCAGTTTTCCTCCGTATCCTGAACTTAAACACTCTCTGTACTAGAATTATACCTTTTTGAATGAGTACATACAAGAATTATTTATACTTTTACTGTTAATCAGTGGGATACATAGCCCTATACAATTTCAATCTGTCATGTCCACCTGAGAATATTACATATAGACTCATTAGTGAACTGCCTTCGTTTCTATTTATCCCCTTACATTTGAGTTCAACCTATTAGCTAACCGTTCACCCATCTCTAGCTTTTATGTATCTCTAAATCCCCTGTATTCTGTATTAAAACCTCTGATTTTACCTTTACCATGGTCATAACAGCAAAGACATACAGTATCTATCCTTTTGTGTCTGGCTTAATTCACTCAGCAATAGTTCCAGAAGGTCCATCCAACTGGTCATGGCGTCAGGACATCATTTCATCTTACTGCTGCATAGTATTCCATCATATGTATATGCCACATTTTGTTAATCCACTCATCTCTTGATGGGTATTTGGATTGCTTCCATCATTTGGCAATTGGGAATAATGTTGCTGTGAACACGAGTGTGTAAATGTTTGTGTCACTGCTTTCAGCTCTTCTGGATATATACCAAGCAGTGCTATTGCTGGGTCATAGGGCAACTCGACATTTAGATTCCTAGGGAACTGCCAAACAGGCTTCCATTGATGCTGTACTATTCTACCTGCTCACCAGCAGTGCATAAGTATGCCAACTTCTCCACATCCTCTCTAACATTTTTAGTTTCCTGTTTGTTTAATATCAGCCTTTTTTATAGGTGTGAGGTGGTATCTACATGTACTCTTGATCTGCATTTCCCTTATGGCTAATGAAAATGAGCATCTCTTCATGTACTTTTGAGCCATCTGTATTTGCTCTTCAGAAAAATGCCTATTCATATCTTCAGTTCATTTTATAATTGGGTTGTTTTTCTTTTGTTGTTGAGTTGTATGATTTCTTCATGTATACAGGATATCAAAATTTTGTCCAATGTGTGATTTCCAAACATTTTCTCCCACTGAGTTGGCTGACTTTTCACCTCTTTGAGAAAGTCTTTTGAGGTGCAGAAGCATTTGATTATGAGGAGCTCCCATTGATCTATTTTTTATTTTGTTCCTTGTGCTTTGGGTGCAAAGGTTAGGAAACTAATTATTACTAGGTCTTGAAGATGTTTCCCTACATTTTCTTCTAGAAGCTTTTTGGTATTAGTTCTTATATTTAAGTGCTTGATTCACATAGAGTTAACTTTTATATAGGCTGTAAGGTAATTGTCCTCTTTCTTTACTTTGGTGATTGATATCCAGTTCTCTCATGGACATTTATTAAAAAGATTATTTCATCCCAGTTCAGTGGATTTGGGGGTCTTGTCAAAAATCAGTTGACCATTGATTCAGTGGTCTATTTCTGCCTTCTTGATTCAATTCCTTTCATCACTACTTCTATCTTTGTGCCAATACCATGCTGTTTTGACCACTGTGGGTTTATAATAAGTTTTAAAATCAGGAAGTGTTAATCCTCCCACTTCTTTTTTAAGATGCCTTTACCTATTTAGAATTTCTTTCCCTTTCAGATAAATTCAGTAACTAGGTTTTACAAGTCTTCAAAATAGGTTGTTGGAATTTCAATTGATACTACATTGAATCTGTAGATCAATTTGCATAGAATTGAAATCTTAACTACATTTATCCTGTCCATAAGCAGGGTATGTCTTTCCACCTATTGAGATCTTCTATGATTTCTTTTAGCAATGTTATGTAGTTTTCTGTGTGCAAGTACTTTACATCCCTAGTTAAGTTTATTCCTAGATACTTGATTCTATTAGTTGCTATTTTGAATGGAATTTTTCCTTAATTGAACCCTCAGTTAGGTAATTTGCTTGAATATAGAAACACTACTGATTTTTGCATATTAATTTTGTATTCTGACACCTAACCGAATTTGCTCAAGTAACTTTGTTGTAGATTTGTTAGGATTTTCCAAGGGTAGTATCATGTCATCTGCAAATAATGAATGTTTTCTTCTTCCTTTCCAATTTGGATGCATTTTACTTCTGTTTCCTGCTTGAGTGCTCTAGCTGGAATTTCTAGTACAGTGTTGAATAATAGTGGTGGCAGAGGGCATCCTTGTCTCATTCCTGATCAGTGGGGAAAACTTCCCATCTTTCTCCATTAAATACAATGCTGGCTATGGGTTTTTCATAAATACCTTTTATCATATTGAGGAATTGACCTTTTGATTCCTACCTTTTGAAGTTTCTTTGTATCAGAGAAGGATGTTGAATTCTCTGGTATGCTTTTTCAGCATCAATCAAAAAGATCATGAGATTTTCCCCTTTTTTGTCAATGTGCTATATTATATTAATTGATTTTCTTGTGTTGAACCTTGCATTCTTGTATGAAATCCACCTGATCATTGTGTGTAATTTTTTGGATATGTTGCTGGATTTGATTTGCCAGTATTTTTTTGAGAAATTTTGCTTCTGTGTTCATTAGGGAGATTGGCCTGTAGTTTTCCTTCTCTTATGGCATCTTTTCCCAGTTTTGGTAATAAAATGATTTTAACTTCATAAAATGATGTAGGTAGTATTAATTTTTCCTCAATGTTTTGGAAATGTTTGAGCAGACTGTCGTTAGTTCTTTTTGGATGTTTGATAAAATTCCTCTGTTAAGCTATCTAGCGCTGGGTTTTTCTTTATAGGAATATTTTTCATGACTCTGTACTTGTGGTTGGTTTGTTGAAATCTTCTATTTCTTCTTGAGTCAGTGTAGCTTGCTCTTGTGTTTCCTGGTTTGTCCATTTCAAATAAATTGTCTAATTTGTTGGCATATAGTTGTTCATAATATCCTCCTACATTTTTTTTTATTTCTTCAGAATCTGTGTTAGTGACCTCCTCATTTCTGATTTTGCTTACTTACATCCTCTCTTTTTTCTTTTGTCAGACTTGATAGTTGTCCATTGATTTTTTTTTTACTTTTATTTCTTTTTATTTATTTATTTTTTACATGGGCAGGCACCGGGAATCTAAACCCGGTCCTCTGGCATGGCAGGCAAGCATTCTTGCCTGCTGAGCCACTGTGGCCCGCCCAAGATGTCCATTGATTTTATTGATTTTCTCAAGGAACCAACTTTTGGTTTTATTGCATCTTTTCATTGTTCTTTTGTTTTCCCATTCATTTCACTCCGCTTTAATCTTTGTTGTTTCTCATCTTCTATTTACTTTGGGGGTTAGTTTGTTGTTCTTTCTCAAGTACCTTCAGGTGAGCAGTTAAGTTCTTGATTTTTGCTCTTTCTTATCTTTTATCATATATATTTAAGGCAATAACTTTCCCTCTCAGAACAGCCTTTGCTGCATCCCATAAATTCTGATATTTTTATTCTCATTTTCATTCATCTCCAGATAGCTATTGATTTCTCTAACAATTTCTTCTATGATCCACTGGTTGTTTAAGAGTGTTTTATTTAATCTCCATATATTTGTGAATGTTCTTGTTTCTTTGGATTTTTTTTTATTTCCAGCCTCACTCCATTGTGATCAGAGAAAGTGCTTTGAATAATTTCAATGTCTTTAAATTTATAAAGACCTATTATGTGCCCAAGTATATGAACTATCCTGCAAAATGCTGTGTGAGCACTAGAGAAGAATGTATATCCTGGTGTTTTGAGGTGTAATGCCTTTTAGGTCTAATTTATTTGTCAGATTGTTTAAGTTCTCTATTACCTTGCTGATACTCTCTCTGGTGGGCCTATCTATAGAGAAGAGTAGTGTATTGAAGTCTCCTACTATTATTGTTGAAATGTCTATTATTGCAGAAATGTCTAATATCCATCGACAGCTTTGCCCTTCAGCTTTGCCAATGTTTGGTCTCATGTACTTTGGTGCTTCTTGGCTGGGAGCATAAACATTTTTTTTAATTAATTAAAGAAAAAAAAAGAAATTAACCCAACATTTAGAAATCATTCCATTCTACATATGCAATCAGTAATTCTTAACATCATCACACAGATGCATGATCATCATTTCTTAGTACATTTGCATCGATTTAGGAAAAGAACTAGCAAAACAACAGAAAAAGATATAGAATGTTAATATAGAGAAAAAATAAAAATAATAATAATAGTAAAAAAAAAGAAAAGGAAAAAGAAAAAAAAGACAAACAAACAAACAGACAGACAAAAAAACCCCCTATAGCTCAGATCCAGCTTCATTCAGTGTTTTAACATGATTACTTTACAATTAGGTACTATTGTGCTGTCCATTTTTGAGTTTTTGTATCTAGTCCTTTTGCACAGTCTGTATCCCTTCAGCTCCAATTACCCATTATCTTACCCTGTTTCTGACTCCTGCTGGACTCTGTTACCAATGACATATTCCAAGTTTATTCTCGAATGTCGGTTCACATCAGTGGGACCATACAGTATTTGTCCTTTAGTTTTTGGCTAGACTCACTAAGCATAATGTTCTCTAGGTCCATCCATGTTATTACATGCTTCATAAGTTTATTCTGTCTTAAAGCTGCATAATATTCCATCGTATGTATATACCACAGTTTGTTTAGCCACTCGTCTGTTGATGGACATTTTGGCTGTTTCCATCTCTTTGCAATTGTAAATAACGCTGCTATAAACATTCAGAAAATGACAAGTGCTGGAGAGGATGCGGAGAAAGAGGCACACTTATCCACTGTTGGTGGAAATGTCAAATGGTGCAACCACTGTGGAAGGCAGTTTGGTGGTTCCTCAAAAAGCTGAATATAGAATTGCCATACGACCCAGCAATACCATTGCTAGGTATCTACTCAAAGGACTTAAGGGCAAAGACACAAACGGAGCATAAACATTTTTGATTGTTGTTTCTTCTTACTGAATTGTCCCTTTTATTAATATATATTGTCCTTCTTTGTCTCTTATAATGTCTTTTCATTTAAAGTCTATATTGCCTGATATTAGTACAGCTACTCCTACTTTCTTTTAGTTAAAGCTTGGGTGGGACATCTTTTTCCACCCTTTTACTTTCTATCTATTTGTATCCTTGAGTCTAAAATGAGTCTCTGGTAAGCAACATATAGCTGGATTATATTTCTTAATCCTTTCTCCCAATCTGTATCTTTTAATTGGTAAATTTAGTCCATTAACATTCAAAGTTATTACTTTAAAGGTATTTCTTGAATTCATCATCTTATCCTAGGATTTTATTTGTCAGATTTATATACTCTTTTCCCTCTTTCTCTTTTTGTCCTTTAAGCTACCTTTACAGGTCATCTTCAATTCTGTGCCCTCTTTCAGACCTCCCTCTCCTGTCTTTTGTTTCAACTGGCAGAATTCCCTTTAGTATTTCTTGTAGAACTGGACTCTTATTGACAGACTCTTTTAGGATTTCTGAGTCTGAGAAAATTTAATCTGTCCCTCAGCTTTGAAGGAAAATTTGGCTGGATACAGAATTCTTGGCTGGAAGTCTTTCTATTTCAGGACCTTAGATATATCTCACCGCTACTTTCTTCCTGCCATGGTGCCAGTTGAGTGGTCTTAACTCAGTCTTCTGTTGTTTCCCTTGTATTTTGTAGATTGTTTTTCTCTTGCTGTTTCTAGGATTTTCTGCTTCTCTTCAAGATTTGACACACTGATTAATATGAGTCTTGGGAAAGGCTTATTTGGGTTCATTTTATTTGGAGTTCATTGGGCTTCTGTGATTTGCATATTTATGTCCTTTATAAGGGTTGGGAAGTTCTCTCCCATTATATCCTCACTAATCTTCTTAGCCCTTTAGTCTTCTCTTCTTCTAGGATACTGATGATTCATACACTTGCGCTTTGCTTTTTTCTTTCTTTTTCCTGAGCTATAATTCAAATTTTTCCAACTTTTTCTTGCCATTTGCTTTTTCATGTGTTCAAAATCAGTTGCCCTGTCCTCTAGTTCACTTATTCTTTTGTCTGCCTCTTCAAATATGCTGTTGTGTGTTTCTAGTATATTTTTTATTTGTTCTACAACATCTTTCATCTCTGTGATATCTGCTATTTCTCTGTTTCTTTCAAATTCATCTTTATGTTCTTCTAGAGTCTTCTTGATCTCCTCCATGTCATTAGCCATCCCACTGAGTTTATTAATAGTTATATGAGCATCTTTGATTAGTTGTTCCAAAGTTTGGGTCTCCTCCAGTGATTTACTTGGTCATTAGGTAGGGCTATTGTATTAGTTAGGGTTCTCTAGAGAAACAGAATCAACAGGGAACACTTGCAAATATAAAATTTATGAAAGTGTCTCACGTGACCGTAGGAATGCAGAGTCTGAAATCCACAGGGCAGGCTGTGAAGCCAATGACTCCAATGGATGGCCTGGATGAACTCCACAGGAGAGGCTCACCAGTCAAAGCAGGAATGGAACCTGTCTCCTCTGAGTCCTCCTTAAAAGGCTTCCCATGATTGGATTTAGCATCACTAATTGCAGAAGACACTCCCCTTTGACTGATTACAAATGGAATCAGCTGTGAATGTAGCTGGCGTGATCATGACCTAATCCTATGAAATGTCCTCATTGCAACAGACAGGCTAGCGCTTGCCCAATCAGATGAACAGGTACCACAACTTGGCCAAGTTGACATTTGTCCCTAACCATGACAGCTATCTATATCTGTCTGCATTGTGATATGCTCAGTGATCTTCTGTTGCTTACAGTGCAGGTAAATATATATTTTTTATTAATTAAAGAAAAAAAAGACATTAACACAACATTTAGAAATCATTCCATTCTACATATGCAATCAGTAATTCTTAACATCATCACATAGATGCATGATCATCATTTCTTAGTACATTTGCATCGATTTAGGAAAAGAACTAGCAAAACAACAGAAAAAGATATAGAATGCTAATATAGAGAAAAAAATAAAAATAATAATAATAAATTAAAAAGAAAAGGAAAAAGAAAAAAACAAAAGACACAAACAAACAAACAAAAAAAAACTATAGCTCAGATGCAGCTTCATTCACTGTTTTAACATAATTACATTAAAATTAGGTATTATTGTGCTGTCCATTTTTCAGTTTTTGTATCTAGTCCTGTTGCACAGTCTGTATCCCTTCACCTCCAATAACCCATTATCTTACCCTGTTCCTAATCCTGCTGGTCTCTGTTACCAATGACATATTCCAAGTTGATTCTCGAATGTCGGTTCACATCAGTGGAACCATACGGGATTTGTCCTTTAGTTTTTGGCTAGACTCACTCAGCTTAATGTTCTCTAGGTCCATCCATGTTATTACATGCTTCAAAGTTTATTCTGTCTTAAAGCTGCATAATATTCCATCATATGTATATACCACAGTTTGTTTAGCCACTTGTCTGTTGATGGACATTTTGGCTGTTTTCATCTCTTTGCAATTGTAAATAATGCTGCTATAAACATTGGTGTGCAAATGTCTGTTTGTGTCTTTGCCCTTAAGTCTGTTGAGTACATACCTAGCAATAGTATTGTTGAGTCGTATGGCAATTCTATATTCAGTTTTTTGAGGAACCGCCAAACTGCCTTCCACAGTGGTTGCATCATTTGACATTCCCACCAACAGTGGATGTGTGTCTCTTTCTCCGCATCCTCTCCAGTACTTGTCACTTTCTGTTATGTTGATAATGGCCATTCTGGTGGGTGTGAGATGATATCTCATTGTGGTTTTGATTTGCATTTCTCTAATGGCCAG
The DNA here is from genome assembly GCF_023851605.1 of Tamandua tetradactyla. Lineage (NCBI taxonomy): Eukaryota > Metazoa > Chordata > Mammalia > Pilosa > Myrmecophagidae > Tamandua > Tamandua tetradactyla. Next base: position 129,082,524 of record NC_135328.1, read on the forward strand.
GGACATTGAACATCTCTTCATGTGTCTTTTGGCCATTTGTACTTCCTCTTCTGAGAGGTGTCTGTTCAAGTCTTTTTCCCATTTTGTAATTGGGTTGGCTGTCTTTTTATTGTTGAGTTGAACAATCTCTTTATAAATTCTGGATACTAGACCTTTATTTGATATGTCATTTCCAAATATTGTCTCCCATTGTGTAGGCTGTCTTTCTACTTTCTTGATGAAGTTCTTTGATGCACAAAAGTGTTTAATTTTGAGGAGCTCCCGTTTATTTCCTTCTTTCTTCAGTGCCCTTGCTTTAGGTTTAAGGTCCATAAAACCGCCTCCAATTGTAAGTTTCATAAGATACCTCTGTACATTTTCCTCTAACTGTTTTATGGTCTTAAACCTAATGTTTAGGTCTTTGATCCATTTTGAGTTAACTTTTGCATAGGGTGTGAGATACGGGTCCTCTTTCATTCTTTTGCATATGGATATCCAGTTCTCTAGGCACCATTTATTGAAGAGACTGTTCTGTCCCAGGTGAGTTGGCTTGACTGCCTTATCAAAGATCAAATGTCCATAGATGACAGGGTCTATATCTGAGCACTCTATTCGATTCCATTGGTCGATATATCTATCTTTATGCCAATACCATGCTGTTTCGACAACTGTGGCTTCATAATATGCCTTAAAGTCTGGCAGCGTGAGACCTCCACTTGGTTTTTTTTCCTCAAGACACTTTTAGCAATTTGGGGCACCCTGCCCTTCCAGAAAAATTTGCTTATTGGTTTTTCTATTTCTGAAAAATAAGTTGTTGGGATTTTGATTGGTATTGCATTGAATCTGTAGATCAATTTAGGTAGGATTGACATCTTAACTATATTTAGTCTTCTAATCCATGAACATGGTGTGCCCTTCCATCTATTTAGGTCTTCTGTGATTTCTTTTAATAGTTTTTTATAGTTTTCTTTATATAGGTTTTTTGTCTCTTTAGTTAAATTTATTCCTAGGTATTTCATTCTTTTAGTTGCAATTGTAAATGGGATTCTTTTCTTGATTTCCCCTTCTGCTTGTTCATTGCTAGTGTATAGCAATGCTACAGATTTTTGAATGTTGATCTTGTAACCTGCTACTTTGCTGTACTCATTTATTAGCTCTAGTAGTTTTGTTGTGGATTTTTCCTGGTTTTCGACGTATAATATCATATCGTCTGCAAACAGTGATAGTTTTACTTCTTCCTTTCCAATTTTGATGCCTTGTATTTCTTTTTCTTGTCTAATTGCTCTGGCTAGAACCTCCAACACGATGTTGAATAATAGTGGTGATAATGGACATCCTTGTCTTGTTCCTGATCTTAGGGGGAAAGTTTTCAATTTTTCCCCATTGAGGATGATATTAACTGTGGGTTTTTCATATATGCCCTCTATCATTTTAAGGAAGTTCCCTTGTATATTCCTATCCTTTGAAGTGTTTTCAACAGGAAAGGATGTTGAATCTTGTCAAATGCCTTCTCTGCATCAATTGAGATGATCATGTGATTTTTCTGCTTTGATTTGTTGATATGGTGTATTAGATTAATTGATTTTCTTATGTTGAACCATCCTTGCATAACTGGGATGAATCCTACTTGGTCATTATGTATAATTCTTTTAATGTGTTGCTGGATTCGATTTGCTAGAATTTTGTTGAGGTTTTTTGCATCTATATTCATTAGAGAGATTGGTCTGTAGTTTTCTTTTTTTGTAATATCTTCGCCTGGTTTTGGTATGAGGGTGATGTTGGCTTCATAGAATCATTAGGTAGCTTTCCCTCCACTTCAATTTTTTTGAAGAGTTTGAGGAGAGTTGGTACTAATTCTTTCTGGAATGTTTGGTAGAATTCACATGTGAATCCGTCTGGTCCTGGACTTTTCTTTTTAGGAAGCTTTTGAATGACTGATTCAATTTCTTTACTTGTGGTTGGTTTGTTGAGGTCATCTATTTCTTCTTGAATCAAAGTTGGTTGTTCATGTCTTTCCAGGAACCCGTCCATTTCATCTAAATTGTTGTATTTATTGGTGTAAAGTTGTTCATAGTATCCTGTTATTATCTCCTTTATTTCTGTGAGGTCAGTGGTTATGTCTCCTCTTCCATTATGATCTTATTTATTTGCATCCTCTCTCTTCTCCTTTTTGTCAATCTTGCTAAGGGCCCATCAATCTTATTGATTTTCTCATAGAACCAACTTCTGGTCTTATTGATTTTCTCTATTGTTTTCATGTTTTCAATTTCATTTATTTCTGCTCTAATCTTTGTTATTTCTTTCCTTTTGCTTGCTTTGGAATTAGTTTGCTGTTCTTGCTCCAGTTCTTCCAAGTGGACAGTTAATTTCTGCATTTTTACCTTTTCTTCTTTTCCGATATAGGCATTTAGGGAAATAAATTTCCCTCTTAGCACTGCCTTTGCTGCGTCCCATAAGTTTTGATATGTTGTGTTTTCATTTTCATTTGCCTCGAGGTATTTGCTAATTTCTCTTGCAATTTCTTCTTTGACCCACTCGTTGTTTAACAGTGTGTTGTTGAGCCTCCATGTATTTGTGAATTTTCTGGCACTTGGCCTATTATGGATTTCCAACTTCATTCCTTTATGATCTGAGAAAGTGTTGTGTATGATTTCAATCTTTTTCAATTTGTTAAGACTTGCTTTGTGACCCAGCATATGGTCTATCTTTGAGAATGATCCATGAGCACTTGAGAAAAAGGTGTATCCTGCTGTTGTGGGATGTAATGTCCTATAAATGTCTGTTAAGTCTAGCTCATTTATAGTAATATTCAGATTCTCTATTCCTTTATTGATCCTCTGTCTAGATGTTCTGTCCATTGATGAGAGTGGTGAATTGAAGTCTCCAACTATTATGGTATATGAGTCTAATTCCCTTTTCAGTGTTTGCAGTGTATTCCTTACGTATTTTGGGGCATTCTGGTTCGGTGCGTAAATATTTATGATTGTTATGTCTTCTTGTTTAATTGTTCCTTTTATTAGTATATAGTGTCCTTCTTTGTCTCTTTTAACTGTTTTACATTTGAAGTCTAATTTGTTGGATATTAGTATAGACACTCCTGCTCTTTTCTGGTTGTTATTTGCATGAAATATCTTTTCTCAACCTTTCACTTTCAACCTATGTTTATCTTTGGGTCTAAAATGTGTTTCCTGTAGACAGCATATAGAAGGATCCTGTTTTTTAATCCATTCTGCCAGTCTATACCTTTTGATTGGGGAATTTAGTCCATTAACATTTAGTGTTATTACTGTTTGGATAATATTTTCCTCTAACATTTTGCCTTTTGTATTATATACATCATATCTGATTTTCCTTCTTTCTACTCTCTTCTCCATACCTCTCTCTTCTGTCTTTTCGTATCTGACTCTAGTGCTCCCTTTAGTATTTCTTGCAGAGCTGGTATCTTGGCCACAAATTCTCTCAGTGACTTTTTGTCTGAGAATGTTTTAATTTCTCCCTCATTTTTGAAGGACAATTTTGCTGGATATAGGAGTCTCGGTTGGCAGTTTTTCTCTTTTAGTAATTTAAATATATCATCCCACTGTCTTCTAGCTTCCATGGTTTCTGCTGAGAAATCTACACATAGTCTTATTGGGTTTCCCTTGTATGTGATGGATTGTTTTTCTCTTGCTGCTTTCAAGATCCTCTCTTTCTCTTTGACCTCTGACATTCTAACTAGTAAGTGTCTTGGAGAACACCTATTTGGGTCTAATCTCTTTGGGGTGCGCTGCACTTCTTGGATCTGTAATTTTAGGTCTTTCATTAGAGTTGGGAAATTTTCAGTGATAATTTCTTCCATTAGTTTTTCTCCTCCTTTTCCCTTCTCTTCTCCTTCTGGGACACCCACAACACGTATATTTGTGCAGTTCATATTGTCCTTGAGTTCCCTGATACCCTGTTCAAATTTTTCCATTCTTTTCCTGATAGTTTCTGTTTCTTTTTGGAATTCAGATGTTCCATCCTCCAAATCACTAATTCTATCTTCTGTCTCTTTAAATCTATCATTGTAGGTATCCATTGTTTTTCCCATCTTTTCTACTTTATCCTTCAGTTCCATAAGTTCTGTGATTTGTTTTTTCAGTTTTTCTATTTCTTATTTTTGTTCAGCCCATGTCTTCTTCATGTCCTGCCTCAATTTATCGATTTCGTTTTTGAAGAGGTTTTCCATTTCTGTTAGTATATTCAGCATTAGTTGTCTCAGCTCCTGTATCTCATTTGAACTATTGGTTTGTTCCTTTGACTGGGCCATATTTTCAATCTTCTGAGCATAGTCCGTTATCTTCTGCTGGCGTCTGGGCATTTAGTCAGATTTCCCTGGGTGTTAGACCCAACAGTTTGGAAGATTTTTCTGTGAAATCTCTGGGTTCTGTTTTTCTTATCCTGCCCAGTAGGTGGCGCTCGTGGCACACGTTTGTCTCACGTTTTTGGAAGGGATCCCCCCCCGGTCACCATTCTCTGCGGCCTGGGGATTTCCGATCCAATTCTCTCAGTTGGTCCGGGGGGCCGCGCGTGGTGGAGGCGCCACCCGCCGCGGCTTGAGGGGACCCTGTGGCTTCTTTATTAATGCCCCTATTGGTGTTTGGTTGGACCCAGTCCCTGCCACTGTCAGAAATTCCCTCCTCTCCCTGGAGGGGTGCCGGTCGCCGGCCGCCACGGCCCGGGGAACTTGCCACCGGACCAGGAAGCTGCCCACAGGGGAGGGGCATCGGTCGCCGGCCACCGCAGTCTGGGAAACTCGCCACCAGACCAGGAAGCCGCCCGTGGTGGAGGGGTGCCGTTTGCCGGCCACCGTGGCTTGGGTAGCCCTCTAATCTGAGACTCGTAGCCGGTCCAGGAAGCCACCCGCAAAAGAGGGGCACCGGCCCCCATGGCTTGGGAAACTTGCCTCTCTGAGACTCTCAGCCGGCCCGGGAAGGAGGGAGGGAGGAGCTCCAGCCACCAGCTGCCGCGGCTCGGGTGGGCGCGTGCTGCTCGGGGATCTCATCGCAGCAGAGTCTCGCAGCCATCTAGCCAGTCCAGACTGGGGTACGCTGTGTGTCCATTCCCTGCTGTGGCCCTGGGAGCTGTTCTGCACTGTTTCTGTTCACCTAGTAGTTGCTCTGGAGGAGGAACTAAGACACGCATACTTTACTAAGCTGCCATCTTGGCCCCCTAATCCTGCTTGTGCTTTTGATACAAATCCTAGGAAACCATTGCTTATCACAGGGTACTGAAATGGTTTCCTCAATTTCTTTTAGGTGTTTTTAAGTTCTAGCTCTTATACGTTTAACACATTTTGAATTATTTTTTCTATATGCTGTTATGTAGGTATCCACCTTCATTGTCTTGCATATGGAAATACAGTTTTCCCACTACCAATTGTTGAAGAGACCATTTTCCAATTGATTACACTTTATCTCCTTCTCACAATGCAGTTGGACATAAATATAAGTGCTTATTTCTGAATTCTGAATTAAACTTTCTTTGTCTATGTGTCTGTGCTTATGCCAGAACAATGCTTTCTTAATTACTGTGGCTTTATAATAAGTTTTGCAATTCATAAGTGAATCCTCCAACTTTCTTCTTTTTCAAGATGACATTGGCTATTCAGGGTCATTTAATCTCCCTTATAATTTTGATGAAAAGACTTCCCATTTATGCAAATACAGTCATTGAAAGTTTGATTGGAATTGCATCAAATCTGTAAATCATTTTAGGTAGAATTCATATCTTAATATTTAGTCTTTCATTCTATGAACATGGAACTAATTTAGATTTTCTTTGATGTTTTCCATCAATGTTTTGTAGTTTTCTGTGCACAAACCATTTGTATCTTTAGTTGTATTTATTTCCATACATTTGATTCTTTTAATTATTATAAATGCAATTTTATTTCCTGACTTCTTCTTCCAACTGTTCATTACTAGTGTGTAGAAATACTGTAACCCACCACATTGCTGAACCTATCTATTAGCTCTAGTAGCTTTCTGTGAAATTTTCAAGATTTTCTCCACACAACATCATGTTACATGCAAACAGGGAATGTTTTACCTCATTTCAGTTGAGATCCTTTTTGTTTCTTTTCCTTGCTTGCTTACTTTGGTTAGAATTTCCAGTATGGTGTTGCATATCAGTGGTGACAGTTGGTATCCTTGTTTTGTTCCCCACTTTATTGGGAAAGATTTCATTACTTCACAATTAAATTTGATGTTAACTGTCTCTTTCTCTTATTTGTCTTGTATGTCTTTTGGAAGTTTCCTTCTATTCCTGATTTTCCAAGTGATTTAATAAAGAAGGGGTTCTGGGTTTGGTAAAATACCTATATTACATCTTTTGAGGTGATCAGATGATTTTTCCCTTCACTCAATTAATGTTATGTATTACAATAATTGACTATCTTTTATTGAAATACACTTGCATAATTGAGATAACTCCCATGTGATCATGTTGTATAAATACTTTATTGTGCTTTTGCACTTGGTTTACTAGTGCTTTGTAGCTTTCTTCCAAATATATATATAAGAGTTATAGTTCTGTAATTTATTTATTGTGGCTCTTCAGCAGACATTCATATTCCGGTGATGTTGCCATCAAAGAATGAATGAAGGAGTGCTCTTTCCCCTAAATTTTTGGAAGAATTTCAGCAGAATTGATATTAATCCACCCTACAATGCTTCATAAAATTCTCCTGAGTATCTATCTGATCCTGATTAAAATTAATTTTTAATTACTTTTTCAATCTCTTTCCTAGATACTGATTCTTTTGATTTTGTATTTCTTCTTTTGTCAGTTTGTGTATTTCCAGGAATTTATCCATTTCATCTAGTTTATTTAATTTGGTGAATAATTGTTCATAGTACCCTATTATAGCCATTTTATCTCTGTGTTTGGTAGTAACTTCCCCATTTTCGTTTTTTATTTTAGTTCTTTCTTTCTTTCTCTTTGTCACTGTAATGAGTCTTAACAATTTTGTTTTTTTCCATTCAGTCCTGGTGCATAATCTGTTTCCCTTCAGCTCCAATTGCCCAATATCTTACCCTATTTCTATCTCCTGATGGTCTCTGTCACCAACAAAATTTTCCAAGTTTATTCACTAATGTCAGTTCATATCAGTGAGACCATACAGTATTTGTCCTTTTGTTTTTGGCTAATCTCACTCAGTATAATGTCCTTAAGGTCCAGCCATGTTGTTACATACTTCATAATTTTATTCTGCCTTACAGCTGCATAATATTCCATCATACGTATACACCACAGTTTGTTTAGCTACTCATCTGTTGATGGCCATTTTGGCTGTTTTGATCTCTTTGCAATTGTAAATAATGCTGCTATAATCATTGGTGTGCAAATGTCCATTTGTGTCCTTGCCCTCATGTCCTTTGAGTAGATACCTAGCAATGGTATTGCTGGGTCATATGGCAATTCTACATTTAGCTTTTTGAGGAACAGCCAAACTGCCTTCTATGGTGGTTGTTTTCTTGTTTCTTGCACTGCTTGTATGGTGCTTCTCCCTCCCCTCCCCCACCCTTAGGAGATTGTATGCAGGTATTATAGACCCCAACCGGATTTTCCCAGACCAAAGTGGCCTCCTATCAGGAGGAAAGAGTCACCTGTGTCGGTTTTCTCTCACGGTGAAACCCAGTAGGTTGAAAGACTTTCCTGTGAAGTCTCTGGACTCTGTTTTTATTATCCTGCCCAGTATGAGGGGCTTGTCTGTCTGTAGGACCCAGCAGCAGAAGATGATGTGGTACCTTTAACTTTGGCAGACTCTCCCTGCTGGGGGCATGGTGGAAACAGAGGAGAGTTACTGGTTTTAATGACTTCAAATTACCAAGCCCTGGTGTCTGAATTCCTTAAGGGAGGGATTGCACCTGAGTTGTGCTTCACTCCTCCCCTGGGAAAGGCACAGGCTCCAGACAAGCCCTCAAACAAGCTTGTTTCTGCCTATGCCTAGGGCAGTTGCAGCTTTATAAGCCCTGTTGCTTTATCCAAAGGCAGTTAAGACTTTGTAGAAACACAGCCACAAAAACCTCTGTTTTTTTTTCTTCCATTTTCCATCAACCCTGCCCCCTTGGCTCCAGGGCAAAAATTAGCGACCTCTGCTTTGACCAGATTCACCTGAGCTGGGGGCCTATTTTTAGTTGTCAGAATTTGTTAATTAATTCCACAATTGGTGTTTGGTTGTACTCATCCCCTACTGGTAAAGTCTCCTTCCTTTCCCCTCTTGGAAGCAGCCTGTGGGGAAGGGATGCCAGCCATTGCAGCTTGGGGAACTTATGGCTCTGGTGGGGGGGGGTGGTGGCTCGCAGCCAGTCCTGCTGATCCAGACTTGGATACGTTGTGTGTCTGGTCACCCCAGGAGCTGTTCTCTACTGTTCCTGGTTATTTAGCAGCTGTTCTGGAGGATGAACTAAGTCACGCACCTTGCTAAGCCACCATCTTGGCACCTGTCCCCCAACATATAGACTTTTAATAAACTCTGCCATTACAAAAATCACATATTCATTAATTCACTATAAATATTTTGTGGACTTAATATACATTAAAATGTATGAGAGGGCGGGCCGCGGTGGCTCAGCGGGCAAGAGTGCTTGCCTGCCATGCCGGAGGACCTCGGTTCGATTCCCGGCCCCAGCCCATGTAAAAAACAAACAAACAAACAAAATATAATAAAACAAGAAAATGTTTAAAGATGTTTCCCTTTCTTCCTCCCTTCCTTCCTTCCATCCTTCCTTCGTTCTCTCTGTCTTTCCTTCCCTTCCTCCCTCTCTCTTTAAAAAAAAAAAAAAAAAAAAATGTATGAGAAATTCTCAAGGAATGATGTGCTCCTAGAGATTTGCTGGATAAGCACAGCATAGCATATTCAGAACACTAAATTTCAGAAGATTTCATAGACAATTTTTGAAAGAACTTTTATTTATAAATTTTATTTATAATATAATAGAAGAATGATTGAAGAAAGTTTTGTGTTAACTAGTGGAAAGACAACAGTTCTGCATCAAAATAAAAGTATTATGACTAAGAAGAAACCTCAAATACAGCAGTAATTAATGGAATAATAGAAAATATTAGTGGCTTTACTTAAAATTATATATATATATTTATTTAAATATGTATATATAGTATGTGCATGAAAGTATAATTATGTTGTGACATAGAAAATATCACACAAACTAATATTAATTTCATTATGACACTTTATTCACAATTTTCTCTATTACCTTGGGTTCCAATAACATTTTGATAAATTTTTCATTTCTCCTTTGAAAGAAATGCTAAATGACTATAACAAAGGATGGAGTTAATTAATTTAGATCACCACAGGTAATTTTGAAGCAGTAATATATAAAATATCAACCCAATACAGAGAACAAATAACATCACTGCTTTAAATATTTCTACAAATGTTCTAGCTTGCTAGCTGCTCAAATGCAACATATCAGAAACAGTATGGCTTTCAAAAGGGAGAATTTATTAAGCTGCAAGTTTAGAGTCCTCAGGCTGTGAAAATGTCCCAATTAAAGCAATATGAAAATGTCCAAATTAAGGCATGAACAGAGATTACTGTCACTCAAGAAAGGCTGATGAAGTTCAGGATATCTCTCTCAACTGGAAAGGCATATGGTGAACATGGTGATGATTGCTAGCTTCTTCTCCAGGCTTCTTATTTCATGAAGCTCCCCCAGGGAGATATTCCTTCTTCTTCTCCAAAGGCCTCTCGCTGTGTGGGCTCTGTCTTGACTCTCTGGGCTCTCAAACTTTTCCCAAAATGATTTTTCTTAAAGGGATCCAAGTAAACAAATCCAGACCTACCTAGAATGGGTGGATTCATGTCTCCCTCTTATCAGAGTTTAATATACATGATTGGGCATGTCACATCTCTGTGGAGATAATATAATCAAAGTTCCAACCTATAGTACTGAATAGGAATCAAAAGAAAAGGCTCCCTCTACAAGATGGATCAGAAGTACAACATGGCTCTTCTAGAGTACATAATCCTTTCAAACAGAAACTACAAGTTTTTAGTAATTTGAATTGTTGAAATCATATGAAAGCATAAATATGGAGTGAAATTTTGTTATTTTATTGGTTTTGTTCATTTATTGGTTAAGTTTCTTAACGTTAGCAGTGATTTTGAGAGAAGCATCCATCTTTACAGAATGTAAAATTGCTATAATTCAGCTTATTAATGCTATATAAGAAAGTATTTGTAAAAAAAAAAGATCAGTGCATAATATAGGAAATTTGGAAGCTTGCATAATAATATATAACTGTATTTTTTTGCCCAATGAAAATACCTAATGAGGAGCTAGCATTTCTTTCTTTTTAAAATATTTACTTGTAAGAGTTGTAGAAACACATGAGAAAAGGTATGGGCACGTTTTATGAATTATAACTGCTATTGAAAGAAAATAGGGATATCTTTCACTTCTTACCTCTATCAACATTCCCAGAGCCATCTTTATGGCCTTGGTTTTTAAATTGCATATGATAGGATTCAAGATTTGGGGTACCAAGGTGTAGAACTCAGAAATTTCAGGGTTAAAAACAGAAGATGACCATGAATTTAGCTTCAGGTAGGCAGTGAAGCCAGTAAAAGAAATACAATGACCACCAGGTTTGGAAGTCAAGAGGAGTAAGCTTTTGACTGGCCTTCTGTTGATGGAAAATTCTTGAAAATGGAGAAGATACAGATATAGGAAAGACAGCAAAAGTCTAACAATACTAATAAGGATGGACACAATTTCTCATTGAATTTTCTAAATGAAATAGCTAGTATCTGAAGGATGTCATGCAAGAACTGATGGACCAGGTTGGACCCTTAGTAGGGTAAGAAGAAAGTATCAGCTTTGTGAACCACAGTGGCCAGGCCCCCCCACTCAAGCACAGCTTCCATTGGCACACAAATGCACATGTCCATGTAGAATTCTTAATACTGATGATGGCAGATGGTAGCATGGAGGTCAAATGACAACACTGTGAAGAAGAACAACTCTGCAGCTACCAATAAAATAGGTAGAAAGACTGGGTGACGATGTCAAGAAATGAGGTGGTATTGCTGTGGATAAAGGAGGGGACATTGCATTGGGAAATTATGATTGAAATGAGGCAGAGTCCCAAGAAGGATGAATTCATCATGAATACATGCAAGGTCATGTGAAGGTACTAACCTAAAGTTGTGACCACTAGATTGATTCCACTTCCCATCAGGATACACAAGTAAATTGAATGATATGAGTATTGAATGGAAAATGTGCTTATCTTGATAGGTAGAATAACCCATGATGATAAATTCAGTCATAGATGTTTGATTTCTCCTTACTGCAGACATAATTGATGTAAAAACATAATGAAGCACATCAAGCCTTTCAATATTAAATGCACAATGGGTGGTTATTATAGTCATCACACAATTCACCAAATTCATTCTATCTATTTCGTCTTTAGTGTATTTGTCATCAATCATTTCCAGAATCCATCTAATCTTATCTTATTTCAAAATAGACCAACAACTGCTAAATTATGTCCTAGACTTGTTGTACCTACGTCTTCTTCCATGACTGATAAAACCTCATTATCTGGTACAGTTTCTGAGAATTTCAGGAGTAAATACTTATGAGATAAATCAAACTATTGATTATTGATCTTCCTCATCTTCCCTATCATAAACATTACCCAATAACAACTCTATATCTATAAATATTTTTCATCTGCCTATGTTTTAGACAATATTCTAATTTCCAATACACAATCACTCATTTTATTCATATCATTTATTCTGGAACAATTGCTCATGTTTTATATCTTTCTACATGCTTCATCAATGTACCCAAGAATTGACCCTGGCCCCCACAACATGTGACTTGCAACTCCTGCACCATATGCACTCAAGCCCATCCCTCAGTACCCACACATATGCCCATACTCACCCTGCACCCTTGAAACCTGCATACTCATGTCCCCCTCACCGACCCACATCCCTGAACATGCTCAATTGTGCATTGCAAGCCACAAAACCCTAACCCCTTGCACACACTCCCCACACAGACCCCAATGTCCATGCACAGTCACAGCTGCACTCCATATCCTGCCCAACACATGTGTGCTACTCTGCCTAGCCTGCAATCCTGCCCACACATCTGCCTACACACCCTAACCCTGGGCATGCGCACCCAGGACCTGCCACTCACCATGACACTCCAACATGCTCAGCAATGTCTCTGCACAATCCCCTCTGCCACAAATGTGGTCGCACCACCAAGAAACCCCTGAGCTCCATGAACATACAGAGCCATAACTTTCTTCAGCCTTGCACATGTACAGACCGTAACCACAGCCCCACAACACATGTACCTTGACACCCACAGGTACGCACATGTGCATCCATGCTACTCAGTCTCCAAGCACACACAAACACACATATGCTGAAACACAACCCTGACTGCCATGCCCTGCAAGTGTACCAAATACCTGTACCACCCACATTTGCACACTTGGACCACCACTGCACAATGTGCTCCACACTGGTCAACAGCTCAGCCCATTTGCAAGCATACACCACCTTCTGACCCCAACCCAGTTTATAAAAACCTGTCCCCAGTACCCAACTACCACTCCTCATGCATGTGCACAACTGTACCCATCCTCTGTGCCTGAGCCAATGTCTGATACTCACAACCCACACTCCTTGGGAACACAAACACATGCCTGCAAACCCACTTCAGGCATTCCCATAGCCCATGTTACACCCACTGCTATGCCTGCCTCCATGTCCCCATGCCACACCATATACCTGCATTCTGAGACCTGCCTTGCTGCACCTGCCCCTACCTTGCTGCACCAACCCCAACTTTAACTTTACACCCCACACTCCATTCTTCAGTATAGCAGCATAGTGCCCTGCCCCATACATAGTCTCACACCACAACAGCCACTGCACTGCTCTGCCCCAGCCACATGCCACCCTTGTCTGACCCACCTATCCCACAAATACAAAACTTTAGATTAATGAAGGAATTCAACTTACAAAGTAACTCTATTACAATAATTATGTGCTTTGGAGGCAACAGAATATGACAAAGCATATGAAGATGTAGACAGATACAGCCCAGCTAATATCAAATTAAAATACCAAAGGACACACAGACTTTGGAACTACTAATCAAAGATACTCATACAACTCTACTAAGTAAATTGAATGGGTTGGCTAATGACATAAAGGAGATCAGGAAGATGCTAGGTGGCCTCTCAAGTCCTTCCGCTCTGTCTTTGGGAGAGTGCCCCCATGTCCTCTTATAAGAGTAATAAATTTCCTGCAAGCTTACTCTAAAAGAAGAAAAAGAAGACACTAGCAGAGCATAAAGAAGAATTTGAAAGAATAAATAGAAGTATAGCATATATTGTAGCAAACAGGCTTTGCAGCAGGCAGGCCTCTGCCCCCTCTTAGTTTGCAGCAGGCAGACCTCTCCCCCCTTCCTTTCTTGTTTGGCTGCCTCCTCTGTGGAAAATCCCCAAATCCCCTCTCCTCACCTTCAGGAATGGGAGAAACTGCTGGCAAGTGAGATAAAACACATTCCTGGGATAGAGATCCCCTCTCCTAGTCTTCAGGAACAGGTGAAACTGCAGGCAAGCAAGATAAGACACCTGGGATGGGGACCCCTCCCTTAACAGCTCATCTGCTTCTATAACCCACTTCATGCCATAAACTAACCAATTATTTTTTCCTTTAATGTTGCCGGTCACCATATTCAGCTTACTTTATCTTTAGCATGTAATACAGTCTATAAAATATGAGGTTGCCTTTTTGTTCAGGGCTCAGACTTTCAGGGTGACTCAGCTGAGCCTCATGTGCACAAGCCAATAAATCACTTGCTTCCTGAAACTTAGTCTTAGTCTTAGCCTTAGTCTTGCTTTCCTTAGCCTTGGCCTGTTCTAATTTCATGGAACGTTCCTGGAGGCCTGCAGCCTCGTTCCTGGTTTTTGTGCTACCATAACACAGAAATGAAAATGCTGTAGACCATATAAAACATGTGCTAGCGACACACGAGAGATGCTTTGAAGAAGCAGAAGAAAGAATAAATGAAATAGAGAGCAGGACAATTGACATTCAGTGCACAAAAGACCAAATGGCAGAAAGCATGGAGAATTTTGAGTTAAGCTTTATAGGAGTGAATCTGAAGATTGAGGGCTCAGCCTGTTGATGTGGTTATCTGCACTGCTTTCAGGAATATCAGAAACTCCAAATTGAAAAGTTGAATATTTCCTCCTTTCTCACCAGTCCCCCAACGGACATCTTTCCCTTTGGTCCCACGCAGAAGGTGAAATTTAAAATATAGGGGTTTCATCCTTTACCCTGTATTCTCATCTACCACAGTCTTATCCATATCTGGTTCCTCCATATTTCTTTGTTGATGTCTGATCCCTTTTTCAAATTTTTAAACAATTCTGGTTTGGGCTCTGCTGACTTTTATTCCTTCAGAGCTCTAACTCTGAGTCTCAGGTGTCACAAAATACTCAAAATTTTTGGAAAAGATCAGGTTATATACAAATAGCTCAGTATCTCAGAATTTAGAAATAAACTTTTACAATACCTGAATATATGTGACTGCTGTAAGAGCTTTCAATCTAGGATCTTTTACAATGGGCCACAACAAAGTAACTGATGCTCTGGTTTTCAGTTCATCAAGTTTTTATATTATACTTAGTCCATACGAGATAAGGCATGATATTTTACTTCTTTTCTGACATTTCTTTCAACACACAATCTTTAAGTGTCATTTACCTAGTTGCATGTCTCACAACATCATTCCTCTTGTGGCAACTTAGTAGATCATTGTATGTATACACCACAGTTCCCCCTTCCATTCTTCATCCATTGTGAATTAGGCCAACTCTATCCATTGTGAATCACAAACACAGTCCCCATCAACAGTGTGCAAATTTCCATTCCTCTTCCCACCCTCAGTTCCAACAGATATGTTCTGAGTGATGGGATTTCCATATATTGTCAGTTTGCAAGCTGCCAGAATGTAATAAATCCTTGTTAGTTTGCAAGCTGCAAGAATGTGATATACTATAACTGGAAAGGCATTTAAAATGGAGACTTTAATAAGTTACAAGTTTATAGTTCTAAGGCAATGAAAACACCCTTAATTTGGGCACCAACCACAGGTTACCTTAATTCCAGAAGGTCCATGGTTTAGGAACGTATTTTTCACCTGGGCGGTCACATGGCTGACATTTAATTCTCTAGGTTCTGGCTTTCTTAACATCTCCAAGTGCCTATGTTTCTGGTCTCCATGTGTTTGCATCTGTGTCACATCTGCTGTGAATTTTCTATTGGATCATAAGCCTCTGTCCCATTGCTCTAAGCTCTGTTGTTTCTGAGGTTTCTCCACAATGTTTCCTCCTTTAAAGGATTACACTAATCAAGAGACACCTGTAATGGATGGGGTCCTATCTTCCTCTAATCAAAGGTCACACCCACATTTGGGCACATTACATCACTGTGGAGATGATTTAATCAAAAGATTCCAACTTACAGTGCAAAATAGAGATTAAAAGATGTGGATGCTTCTACAAGATTAGATCAGGATTAAAACAAGGCTTCTCTGGGGTACATAATACTTTCAAACTAGCACATTCCACCTTTTGGATCCCTAAAAGGGTATGCTTTCTTTATATACAATATACCTTAATTCAATTACTCTATCACAAATCTTTAAAATATTTCAGGAAGAATACAGACACAACACAATGTTAAAATCAGTACAAAATCTCATCAAACTCAGCTACAGCCTTGGTCTGTTCTAAGGCAAAGTTTTCTCTTCTGGCTCTGGGCCTGTGAAACAGTACAAGTTACCTGCTGCCAATATACCAAAGAAGGACAGTCTAGGACACACAGTTCCATTTCCATAGGTAGAAGTTGGAAGGATCACAGGGTAGCTCAGGCCCATACAGATCTAAAACCTGTACGGCAATCCCCACTGGACTTCAAAGCCTGAGTATCATTTACCCTTGGGTCTTTAGAAAGGAGCAGTAACCCTGTTTCCAAAGGTCTGTTCAGTGGCTTTGGTCTCTCCAAATACTGGGGTGGTTGCAATGTTGGGGCTCATTGGAGGGAACACTTTTTTCTTAGCTCCATCCTCTCATAACATCAGGGTCACACCCTAAACACCTTCATAACAATGCAGTGGCAGCCATGCTCCTCCTAATCACCTATTTATGTACTTGACCTTGCCAAGCCCTGAGGCCGCACAACTCTCCCTGAACCATGAACCAGAAGGCCCACCCTCTGCTTCCAGGGCAAACTCACCCTTTCCACATATATGGGCCAGAGGTTTCCTAGCTCCAGACCTTAGTCTCCATGGTTCTGCTTCTAAAGATATTTTTCCTTAACTTTGTCCTATTTTTCTCCTTTTTTAGTCCAAACTTGCAGTGGTTCCATTTATAGAGATCCCACAGCACTCTTCTTGGTTTTCTACACAACGTGATGATGCCCAACAGACAAAAGGACTTTGACAAGTCCTTTCTGGAGAACTCAATCTCTAATTCTGGCTTTTAATGAAAAGGCTGGGTGCGACCATGATTTGTTGAATCCTTTCATGGGGCCCTATTCAGTGAGGTCTTGATTTCTGGGAGCTGAGAATTTTCCAGTCCACCAATTTCTGTTTTCTTAAGATTTCTGTTCTTAATTTATCAGTTTCCTCTCACTTTTTCCTACAAGCTTCAAGGAATGGCCAGACTACATTTTCCGCATTTGTACCACAGTCTCTACAAAGAAATTTAGGCCTTCCCTATTAAAATCCTCACAATTTTTACAGAATCTTACCCTTATCCATTTAAAAACCTGTTCCAATATACTTGGTATTTGCAAACAGCAGCAACACCCCAGTAATGGTACCAAAATCTCTGTTAGTTTGCAAGGTGCTGGAATGCAAGATACCAGAACTGAAATGGCTTTTAAAAGTGGGGATTTAATAAGTTACAAGTTTACAGTTCCATGGCAATGAAACACCCAAGTTCAGGCACCAAAAAGAGGTTATCTTAAATCAAGAAAAGTCCATGGGTAAGGAACACCTTTGTCAGCTGGGTAGTCACATGGTTGGCCTCTGCATCTCTGGCTTGCTTAACATCTAATGACAACATCTGCTGGGCTGCAAGCATCTCTCAACATCCATGTCTCTGATCTCCTCATGTCCATCTCTGTGTCAGATCTTCTGTGAAGTTTCTGTCAGACCAGAGGCTTCTGTCATTTCTCTAGTCTCTATTATTTCTGAGGTTTCTACATCTCAGTTTCCCTAAAAACAGTGAATTGATACCTCTCTTTCACCACATTTTCTCTGGCATTTGTTTCTCAGTTCATTTTTAAACAGGTTTATTTACACATTCTACAATCCAACCTAAGTAAAGATATGCCTTCACGATCATAGCCTGTATGAAGGCACTTCCTTTTCTTCCATAAAGAATCCATACACCTCCCCAATGTCTCCCACCTGTTCACATTTAATTATGGCATAATGCCTTTGTATAATCAGTGGAAGCATACTACATGTTACTGTTGACTATAGATTCTAGCTTGCAGTGATTGTACCATTTCCTGTATACCATCTATTTTCAATACCTTGCAGTGCTGACAACCATTTGTTCTCCCAAATGCAATATGTTCTTATATTTGTACATTAAATCACCATCATTGTCCACTCTAAGCATCCCTAAGTTATGCCATTTCAGTCTTTATCTTCTACCTTTCCTTATGGTTTCATACATGCCCCCAGTCCTTCCTCCTCAAATGTACTCATTTTCAGCTTAATTCAGTATATTTATATTATTGGGCTACAATCAGGTAGAATTGTGCTGTCCATTTCTGAATTTTTAGAAACAGTCATGTTGTACAATATGTATTACTTCAACACCAACTGCCCAAACTGTATCTTATTTCTATCAACTGATAGCATTGTTTCTAACTTTAAAACTCAAAATTCATTCATTAATGCTATATGAAATGTACATTCTTGCATTCCCACCAACAAAAGATAAGTGTGGGTGTTTTTCCAAATCCTCTCCAGAACTTGCCATTTTCTGGTTGTTTTTTTTTTTTTCTGATAATGGTCATTCTGGTGGGTGTCAGATGAGATCTCATTGTGGTTTTGATTTGTATTTCCCTTAAACCCAGAAAAGTTACACATCTTTTCATGAACCTTTTAGCTATTTGTATTTCTTCTTTTGAGCAGTGCCTGCTCATAACATTTTTTATTTAGTTTTTTTTCTTTTTTGTTGTGAAGTTGAAGAACCTCTTTATATATTATATACCCAGTGATTAGATTAAACATCACTCATTGCTGAAGACACTCTCCTTGGCTGATTACAACTGCAATCAGCTGTGGATGCAGTCGATGTAATCATGATTTAATTTTATGAAATGTCCTCATAGCGTCAGATAGGCTAGTACTTGCCCTACCAGACCAATGGGCACCTCCACCTGGTCAAGTTGACACATGAATCCGATCATGACATTCCACCCCTTATCAACTTGGCATTATACACATCATCTTTAACCATACTTTATCTCTAAATAGAAAACAATAAAAGACACATTTTTTCCCTCACCTAACAATACTCAACTGTCCTGCATACAACCAGAAGTACATTAAATCTCCCCAGAATAGGGTCCAAGTCCTGGGGTAATATTCATTCTTAAACTTGATGCCTTATAACTTAAACAGTATAACATGAACAAAATGACATTAGAGTCCTTGTTTCTGTAATTGCTCATGTGGTCATAGTTCATATTTATCACTACCTTCTTCCACTACCTATTCCATGTTCCCTTTACCCTTAGCAAGCATTTTAGCAAGCCATGGTTCTTTGCCTGGTGGGGTGACCCAAGCCTTCATTTCTGAAGTTTCAGAGCCATTGATAGTCCTGCCTGGATTGGGTTGTTGCAATTTTCAATTGATTATAATCACAGGGCACGGTAGTACTAAAGGATGCCCTAGGGAATTGCCTATATTCCAGGAAAAATCTTCTTTACCTCCATTGTGTAGATGCAGTCCTATTTTGCCCTGATAGTCAAGGTCAATCACCCCAGCCAGTAAAGTAATCTCCTTCATGGCTTGTTCATCCAGGGGCATGAGTAGCCCAAAGTGACCAGGTGGCAGTCCTATATACCAGTTCAATGGAATCATTGTTGTTTCTCCTGGTGGAAGCACTATCCCTTCTGGAACTAAAACCTCTAGACCAGCAGAGCTCAGGTTCAAAGGGACAGGAAGGAAAAATTTTCCTAGTGGATCACTAGGGATAATTATAAGTGGTACCACTCCCATTTCCACCTCTTGGCTACTGGACCCATGGATCCTGGCTATGGGAGAAACAGCACCATACAGTGGATGCTGATTCAGAGCATACACAGTTTCCTAGAGAATATTTCCCAGCCCTGCATGGTATTGCCACCTAATTGGCACCATTATTGAGTTTTCAAAAGGCCATTCCACCATTCTATTAATCCAGCTGTTTATGGGTGATGGGGAACATGGTAAGAACAGAGAATTCCATAAGCATGTGCCCATACCACATTGGCTGTGAAGTGTTTTTCTTGATCAGAAGCATTGTTGTGTGGAATTCCATGATGATGGATAAGGCATTCTGTGAGTCCACAGATGGTATATTTGCAGAAGCATTACATGCAGGAAAAGCAAACCCATATTCACAGTATGTGTGTATTCCAGTTAGAACAAATTGCTGCCCCTTCCATGAAAAGAGTGGTCCAATGTAATCAACCTGCCACAATGTAACTGGCTGATCACTTTGGGGAATGGTGCTGTATCAGAGACTGAGTGTGGGTCTCTGCTGCTGACAGATTGGGCACTCAGCAGTGGCTGTAGTCAGACCAGCCTTGGTGAGTGAAAGTCCATGTTACTGAGCCCATGCATAACCTCCATCCCTACCACCATGACCACTTTGTTCATGAACCCATTTAAACAATGACAAAAATTGCTAGGGAAAGAGGCTGACTGGTAGCCACAGACCAGATCATCTTATCCACTTGATTATCAAAACCTTCCTCTGCTGAAGTTATCCTCTGATGTGCATTCACATGGGGCACAAATATCTTCATGTTTTTAGCCCTCTCAGAAAGGTCTATCCACATACCTCTTCCTCAGAATTTTTGTCACCAATTTTTCAATTATGGTCTTTCCAAGTCCCTGAACATCCAGCCAAGCCATTAGCATCAGTACATGAGTCAATGTATAAACGCACCTCTGGACAGTTTCCCTTCCAAGCAAAATGAACAATCAGGTGCACTGCTAAAGATCTGCTCACTTGGAGAATTCCCTTCACCACTGTCCTTCAAGAACACCCCAGAAAAGAGTTGAAATGCTGTAGCTGTCCACTTTTAGGTGTTTGTGCATATTATGCAGATCCATCTGTTAACCAGGTCTGACTTTTTTCTTCCTCAGTCAATTCACTGCAAGGAACTCCCAAGAGACCATAGCTCTGGTCTAAGAAAGAGAAGATAATGTGACAGGAGTGGAGACGTGGGCATTTGGGACACTTCCTCATGTAACCTACTTGTGCTTTCAGGACCTGCTCTGGCCCTATCTCATATCACCATTTCCATTTTATGATGGAGTGCTGTGCATGCCCAACTGTATGGCTTGATGGGTCAGACAACACCTGGCTCATGATACGCAACTCATGTCTCATGGTAACTTGATGGTCAATGGTTAAGTGTTCAGTCTCTACTAAGGCCCAGTAGCAGGCAAGAGGCAGCTTGTCAA
Source organism: Tamandua tetradactyla (assembly GCF_023851605.1). NCBI lineage: Eukaryota > Metazoa > Chordata > Mammalia > Pilosa > Myrmecophagidae > Tamandua > Tamandua tetradactyla. The sequence goes on from NC_135328.1 coordinate 129,103,301, forward strand.
AAGGAGAGTAGTTATCTGCAGCAGCTGGTAAGGCTTTGCTCCAAAATCCTAAGGGTCTGTATTGTGATTCTCCTATAGGGGCCTGCCAAAGGCTCCAAACAGCATCACTATTTGCCACTAACACTTCCAGCACCATTGGATCTGCTGGATCATATGGTCCAAGCAGCAGAGCAGCTTGTACAGCAGCCTGGACCTGTCACAAAGCCTCTTCTTGTTCAGGTTCCCACTTAAAATTAGCAGCGTTTCTGGTCATTTGTTAAATGGGCTGTAGTAGCACACCCAAATGGGGACTATGTTGTTGCCAAAATCCAATGAGTCCAACTGGACATTGTGCTTCTTTTTTGGTCATCGGAGGGACCAGATGCAGCGACTTATCCTTCATCTTAGAAGGGATCTCATGACATGCCCCACACCACTGGACACCTAAAAGTTTCACTGAGGTGGAAGGCCACTGTATTTTTGTTGGACTTATCTCCCATCCTCTGACACATAAATTCCTTACCAATAAGTCTTCCTGCTCACTAGGTCCAAGCAGCATGATATCATCAATATAATGGACCAGTGTGATGTCTTGTGGCAGTGAGAAATGATCAAGGTCCCTGCAGTCAAGATTATGACATAGGGCTGGAGAGTTGATATACCCCTGAGCTAGGACAGTGAATGTATATTGCTGACCTTTCCAGCTGAAAGCAAACTGTTTCTGGTGGTCTGTATTAACAGCTGTTAAGAAAAAGGCATTTGCCAGATCAATAGCTGCATACCAGGTACCAGGGGATGAATTGATTTGCTCAAGCAATGATACCACATCTGGGACAGTAGCTACAATTGGAGTTGAGCTTACTATAATCTACTGTCATCCACCAAGACCCATCTGTTTTCTGCAAAGGCCAAAAAGGAGATTTGAACGGGGATGTGGTGGGAATTGCCACCTCTGCATCCTTCAAGTCCTTTAGAGTGGCAGTAATCTCTGAAATCCCTCCAAGAATCTGGTATTGCTTCTGATTTAATATTTTGTTATGGAGGGGAAGTTCTAGTGGCTTCCACTTAGCCTTTCTCACAATAATAGCCCTCACTGCACTAGTTAGAGAGCCAATGTGGGGATTCTGCCAGTTACCCAGTATGTCTATTCCAATTATGCATTCTGGAACTGGGGAAATAACAACAGAATGGGTTCAGGGGCCCCTGGACCCACAGTGAGATGGACCTGATCTAAACTGCATTGATCACCTGACCTCCATAAGCTCCCACTCTGACTGGTGGACCAGAGTGATGTTTTGGGTTCACTGGAATAAATGTCACTTCTGAACCAGTGTCTTATAATCCCTTAAATATCTGATCATTTCATTTTCCCCACTGCACAGTTACGCTGGTGAAAGATCATCAGTATCCTTGGGAAGGCTTGGAGGAAGATTAACAGTATAAATTTGTGGCAGTTTAACAGAGTTCTCAACAAAGGGACTGGGCCTCTCCTTCATTCAAGGGGCTCTGGGTCTGTAAACTGTCTCAAGTCTGGAAATTGATTAAGGGGCCCTGATTGTGTTTTTGTAATTCAAGTTAGAATTCTGTTCACTTGACCTAGTAGTCTTTTGTTTATATAGCTCAAACAAGAATTTAGTAGACTGCCTTCTATTGTGTTTCTAGGTGCCCCATAATTTACTAGTCAATGCCACAAATCTCTGTGGGTCATTATTTTGACTCCTGCTTTGAGTTTGCTGTCTATTTATAATAGCCATGTCCACCCTGTCTTTGGCAATTAAGGGCTGCCACCTGGCTTCTGCCAACTTGAGATCCAGTCATCCCCACTATGTTTAAGGATTCCAGCTAGTACAGTAGTTCCCACGTATATCTGTCCTACAGAGAATTGCAACTACAGAGCTCTTCAGGTATGATGGTGCTAGTCTCACAAATTTATTTCTTACTGTCCTGGTAAAAGGTGCATCCTCTGGACATTCCTGGGGCATAAGAACAGGCTTTGCATGATAAATCCACTGTAACATTCCAATCTCTCTAAGCCTCTGGATCCCCTCAACTACATTATACCAGGGCAGTTCTGGCATTTCAACTTCAGGTAATGTCAGCCACCTTCTGATACATGATTCAGCCAAGCATCCAAAGAAACTGTTGATGCCTTTTCTAATCCCTCGAGCTATAACACTGAATGCTGAATCTCTGCTTAGTGGGCCCATTCCATGAATTCAGCCTGATCCAGCTTATATTCTTCCTACCATTATCCCACACCTTTAAATCCATTGCCACATATATTCCCTTGATTTCTGTCTATATAATTTGGAAAACTCACACAGTTCTTTTGGAATATAGCATACCTCCTCACAGTGATACTTTGTACCTCACCTTTAGGGGTCTGTTGGGATACTAGTCTAGTTATAGGTTGGAAGAAATGAGAGGTGGTGGGGGTGGGTACTGAAAAGAATTAGAAGTCTCTTCCAAGCCATTTGCTTCAGGGCATTCATTTGCAGTTTCGTATGGTGAAGCATGATTAATCACTCTAGGGCTAATTTCTTCAAGTGAAGGCTTGGGTGGCCAACTCCTCAGGGCAGGCTGAAGGTGGGGCAGCTATGTCCTCGGAGCAGACTATTTCAGGGTTATCTACAGAAGACTCAACATGACCTAGGGTTTCAACCTCTGCACCCACATCATTATCAATCCTATGTCACCATCCCATTTTCAGGTCCCACTCCTTTCCAATGAGCACCCTCACTTTAACGACAGACACCATGCAAGATAGAAATTTTAGTTTATGTTTTAAAGCTGCTACTGTAACAGTAAGATTCTGAGTGTGATTTTCAGAGATCTCAAATCTACAGTTAGAAGAAATAAGATTTTCCTTCAAGGCACACATAGAAATTTTTACATCTGTCATACACTGCATATGCTTCTCATTTGAAGCCTTAAGCCCAACACTTTCACTCATTAATGTATACAGCATATCTAACAAAACCCAGCCAATGTCTCTATACTTCCTATTTCCACAAAACCCCATAAAGGTGTCGAAAACTGTATCCCCCAGAAACTGACTTCGTACAAGCAAAGCATTAGAAGAACTGAGTGGTGATATTTTGACTACCTCTTTTGCCAACTCACCCCATGGATTGGCAGTATCATTCTGATTATGGGAATCAGAGACCTTAGTGCCTTTGAGTTCAGTCAGAGTAGAAAACCATTCATAAAAAAACATTTTTAAGATTCTGTTTCTTTAGAACCACTCCTGATACCAAGCTGTATTAGTTAGGGTTCTCTAGAGAAACAGAATCAACAGCAAATATTCATAATATAAAAAATGTATAAAATTGCCTCATGTTACTGTGGGAATGTAGAGTCCACAGCCTGTAGGGTAGGCTGTGAAGCTGATGATTCCAATGGAGGGTCTGAATGAACTCCATAGGAGAGACTTGCTAGCTGATGCAGAAAGAGAGCCTGTCTCTTCTGAATTCTCCTTAAAAGGCTTCCCGTGATTAGATGAAGCATCACTCATTGCAGAAGACACTCCCCTTGGCTGATCACAAATGGAATCAGCTGTGGATGCAGCCAATATGATCATGATTTAATTCCATGAAATGTCCTCATAGCAACAGACAGGCCAGCACTTGCCCAACCAGACAAACAGGTACCCCCACCTGGCCAAGTTGACACATAAACCTGACCATGACACTCAATCTTTGCATCTATCATCTGGCTATCTGTCTCTTTCTGACTTCTACTCTCAAGTATGTCCAAATTTACCCTGTTTATAATGACTCTAGGAATACTGGATTATGACCCACCCTGATGAAATTTGGCCTCACATTCACTAATAGGATATTTGAAGATCCATTTCTAAATGAGTTTCTGTCCATAGGACTAGAGGTTAGGACTTGAACATATCTTTCAATGGTCATGATTCAATGCATAATAAAGACTAGAGACATGCCAGGGCACTCTCTGAGGCAAGCAGTGTTGCTCTCCTGGCCCAACTTTCTATTTCGGTGTGACCTTAGGAGGCCTGATTATGGGTTTCCAAGCCCTGGTGCCAGTGGCATCTGTGAATCCCTGGTCAGGGAATAGGTCATTCCATGGAACATTTAGCCAGACTGCAGATATACAGACACCTATTACATATGCAAAATGCAGGAAAAAATTAGACAACCTGTAGGAAATTTTAATTCAGTGCTCATTTGGGAGTAGTAAAAGGGATAGAATTGCAAGTTACTTATGTCATTTTTATTTTTCTAATATCAAAATTAATCAAGACAAGTATAAGTGGTTTTATTATATTTCTAGAAGGGGTGTCATTTGTGACCATTTTATCTTGGAATATAGTAAAGTTATAAAATTTATTTTTATTTTTATCCAACTTACCGATTGTGTTTAATGCAAACACACAAGTGAAGTTTGGCAATGTCATTTAAAAAATGATTATCAGGAAGGAAAATGAATAGCTCTAGGAAGTGGTTCAGTTTTAATGAGGAGATGTCGTGACTGGACTGTGTTGAAGGTAGAGATCGATAGGACAGGATCATCACTTTCATTTCTGTTCCTTCACAACTTCTACTCTTCACAGAGCCCAAGTATGCAGTATTCTCCCTTTCATCCAGGAATTCTAGGGCTCTCCTCTTTCGTTTGCTCCAGTTTCACTCTTCAGGGGATAATTACTTTAAGATAGTCCTGCCAAGTGACATTTATAGCCATTTTCTCTCAATAGAAAACACTCTCAGCACAGAATAGCAAAGAGCCTCAATGCCCTGTGGATCTGACTCTTGGCAATGTCAGGGGCTCAAAGTTGTTTCTCCAGAGTTCAAGGTGATTACTGGGTTCTGCAGCCCATCACAGTGGGCAGCCTCTTCTGTCTAGTCTTAATCTGTTCATGTTGCAGATCCTATCATGGGAAATGGAACAGATGGAGGGTTGGAGGCCTCAGCCTTAACATATCTGGACATCTTTTGGTGGCTGGAGACTGAAACAAAACATGACCTAAAAGAAATGGAGCCCTGTTGAAGATCAGTTGACCGTAAATTTGGTGGACTATTTCCACACTCTTATTTTATTCCACTTGCCAATATTTCTGTCTTTGTGCCAGTACCATGTTGTGTTGACCACTGTGGCTTTATAATAAAGCTTTGAAATTAGAACTTGTTAATCATTCCATTTTGTTTTTCTGTTTTTAGGATATTTTTAGCTGTTTGAGATCTCAGTAAGACCTGTTGTGAAAGGAAGCAAGATAAGTGACACTAAAGAAAGATGGATACAGCCCTTAAAAATGTAAACTCCTTCGACACTAGAGCCCAGAACTCTAGAGTGGACTTAATTATATGTTACTCTTTCCCAGGCGTGGTAGCCTGATCAAAGTGACTGAATAATAAGACAGCTTGGTTCACAGATTCCATATTACCATTTCCTCTCCCTCAACTTTCCCACTGCTCCTGGTTTTCCAGCCATCATTGATGCAGAGCAGTGGTGCCAAATAAATGCTTTCTGACTCAAGTGTGAAGGATTATCTATTAATCTACCAGATAGATCTATCAATTCTAGACAAAAGGAACATCAAAAACTGTAAATCATGTGGTAAAATTGAGGTAGAGAGGATTAAGACTAGACAGAAGTAACTTTCCTGCTGTAAGGAATATAAGTTAATAGAGCTCATTATTCAGAAAGAGGTGAATCCATGCCAGAGATCATTCATGATAACACAGAAAGATAACTAATCATTTTCTATGGCATATAGAAGCAGAGGATAAACTCAATGGCTCAGAAGTGTCTCTTTGAGACCCACAGATTCAGAAAGGTAAACCATTATTTTTACCCGATTAAATTATGGTCTCCCCTAAATCCTGTATCACTACCACACCCTTAGACCACAAATCACCATCCTACCCCCTTCTCTGTCTCCTGTTCTTTATATCCATCTCCAAGGCAGTATTTTAAATGCTGGTGTGTGTGTGTGTGCGCGCGCACCCAGTATATCTGACAGTAAGAATCACTGAAACTAAACAAAACAAAACCAATAAAAGAATTTGTGTGCTAATGATTCTCAGTAAGGAAGACCAGTTACCTGCCCTAGCCCACAATGGTGCATGGAATCTGCAGGTGTTCCAGTCTTGCTAAATACCTTGCCATTTCTTTGTGGTTCCCTGTGAAGACAAGCTTAACAAAGTGCTGAAGGCTTCAGCTGTGGAAGTGCTCTAGCCAAGTGAAAATCTGTCGGGAAGAGACCACGTGTGACAGAGGAAAGGGAAGAAATTCACCACGGAGGCTTATTTAAATCCCCTGGCACAATTCTGACTTGGTACTGTGGTGAATCCAAGGACAGAGTGGGAGCTCAGACAATTTATGGGCAATGCCTCCCATGAGTCCCCACTGGTATGTTTAGTAATTCTTTAACCCTTCCAGAAACTGGGAAACCCTGTTTTTCCCTCAAAAGGCTGAAGAAAAGAATCTATGCTGAGTGGGATTCTCAAAAGTTTCTGCCTTTCCATGATGCTCTGGGGAAACAAGCAGCTTTAGGCAGTGGTCAGCTTGGGGTATAAACGGGCTCCTTTATAAAGGAATATTGGAGCTGAGATTCAGGACAGACCCAGGATCCAGAGATGTGACTTCTTGCACCTCATGGGCACCTCTGCAGTAACCCTTCGTCTTGTAGATAATTAGGATGGACATGTCCTGACATATTCTTTTTTAACCCTCTTGTGGCATCAACCCAAATCTGAAACTTACTTCATAATGACACTGTGCTTTTCTTGGTGGCTTTTTGAAATATTTAAAGTCACTAAACCTGCTGCCTTGCACTGTATAACGTGTTTTTTTGTTTTTTTTTAACATGGGCAGGCACCAGGAATCGAACCCAGATTCTTTGGCATGGCAGGCAACCATTCTTGCCTGCTGAGCCACCGTGGTCTGCCCTGTATAACTTTTCATAAGGGAAATAACTTCTCTGAGCATTGGTTTTGTCATCAAAATGAGGATAAATACATTCAACTCTCTCAGTACTAGGAGAACAATATTAAAAGGCCTAGAGCCATTTCTAGGGCTTGGTAGGTAGGTACTCAATAAATGAAAGTTTGTGATTTATTTCTTCTTTCCCTCCTTTCCTCTTAAACTTCCTCTTAGCTTTCATCAAAGGTTAACTTCTCCTTCAGAGTTATGGAATGGCACTGCTCTTGTTTCTATACTGGAAAACTAGGGCCTAGCCCGTGCTTATCCAAGCCAAACATCCATGGCTGACAACAAGACCTCAAGAAATCCAATGCTTTTCAGTTTTCATTTTTTTTCTACAGGGAAGAAAGTATTCTCAGGCAGTGTATGCTCCTGAAGCCATGTTCCCTGAACCCTTGGTCTGATATTCCTCTTGCAACATCCCATCCATGGCTACATTGTTGCCTCCTGACAGGTACATTTTGCCCTCCATCTTTTATTTTTTTCCATCCCTCACCTACATAGGGAGTTTACCCAGCTCCTATAAATTCTAGACACTGCTGATAAGGGCAGGTCCCAGGGACTGCAGCCTTTACTGAGAAAGCTGACCAGCTTTCAGCCACAAACCACCCTGGGGAGTGTGCAAACATCAAGAGCATCACTGCGGGGAAATTGTTGGTCCTCATGTTTACACAACTGCATTCTCCCTCACCACCCCCTCCCTTCAAATAATTAGGCATGAACTTTACAGGTCACAGGCTTTAACTGTTACATTGAATTGAGTAAGAAATCTAGTCTGACTCCCTTAAGTATTTGTAAGTCCTTCTTTTCCTTTACAGTACTGACAGCAGGAAGGGAGAAGGGAAAATAAAGGGTCTTGGTTATTTTTAACTTTGTGTGTGAGTCCCCAATTGGCCAATTAGGTAGTGTGAGGTGTCTCCTTGCTGGGACAAGGAATCCCAGTGGTGGTTTATTTGAGAAGGTGATCAGAGCCTGGAAACAAACCCCATACTGTTAGTGCTGATTCCTATCATGTTCCTTTTAAGAGAGCTGGCAGCCCTGGATTCTATTTTTAAAACCATGAGATAGAAGCTACATGGATTCCAGGAGAGTGCCAGTGTCAAACCCAAGATTGCCAGAAGGGGGAAGGAGGAGAAGAGAGAGAGTGGCTGAATCTAGGATTTCCAATTCCCACACCACAGGGGTTCCCTTATTCACAGGATCCGTCCAAAGGGATTTCTTGAGGTGCAGCTCCACTCTTTGGCACAACCTCAGTGGAATTTAATTGCTAATGAGTCCTTGGGTTGGAAAAGAGCTTTGCATACTGGGCCTGTTTTCAGTCTTGAGTTTTATTTCTGATAGCCCACTCTCACTGTGAAAATCAAACTACATTTTATTGTCTGTCATCTCCCCACTCCTCCTATTTTCAGATCAGGTGCTCTGGATCCCAACCCTCATCACCACCCCAGCATTGCATAGCCCAGGGTCAAGAATTTGCCAACTCAAGGAGCAAAGCAAAAGCCTGAGCTCCCCTCCCCATAGCAGATGGTCCATGGTCACTGCACTCCACACCCCAGCCACTCAGTCCTATGCTGGAAAGGAGGAGGATAACGGTCCAAGCGGCAAGTCTGCAGGGGATAGGATTATTTTCTTGATAATGAGAAATAAACAGGAGGCCAAACTTCACAGTTGCTCACCAGATAACCAGATGAAGAGAATCAAATGTTCTATGTGCAATAACAAGTTTCAGCTTCATTATCAACTTCTCCTTTTGGATAAGAAATAGAACAAAAATTCCTGAACACTAAATGCCTTGAGAAGAAGAGAATGCCTTTGCTGAGCAGTCCTGGGACCACAAAACTTCTTGGTCAGAGAAGTGAATATGAGGTGTGGTGTCCTTTCCCATTCATTTTGGAATCCCCAAGCCTGCCTAGAAGAAATACTCACTCAATATATGGTCTCTGAGATTAATCGAATTGATTTATGGTCCCTAAACCCACTCAATGGGAGCTTCAGCCAGGTTTGGTCAACATATGTAAATGTTAGCACAATGCTGACCACGTGTCAGTGGCTCAAAAATGTTAGCTGAATTGGAATCTAATGAATGAATCAATTCAGATTTTACAAATATGTCAGTCTGAAAAAAATCAGATATTTCAGAGTTGGTTGATTTATTCTTCATTTCCTCAGAAGCTGTTTTGGCCCATGTGGAAACAGTCTTGGGGCCTCTATCCTTTCCAAGATGGATATGTGACAGGTACCCCCAATTCCTAAGCCCTCATCCATGCTGCAGAGAAAGGGTTCCTCAATCCCCTTCTCTCAGTTTTCCCCCCAAATCTAATGACCCAACGGAACAATTTAAAGTTAATGAAGAAAGCCAATCTTCACTAGTTCATATCTTTCGGCTGAGGTGGAGAAGATGCTGTGATGTCACAAGGAGCAGAAATATCATTCTCAGCATCCCCAGTCATCAGTCATCTGCCTACAACACAGAGTTATGCTTCATTTTTCCCACTGTGTGCAAACTTGGCTAGATTCAGAACTAGTGACACTTCAGAACATATTTTTCAGCTACTGACTGGAGAGCGAGCTCAGTCTCAGAGTAGAAAATTTATACATTTTAGAAAACATTTATGAAATGCACTGCCAGAATGGTCCCACTTACTGAAATACATCCAGTATTTCCACATTACAGAAACTTTCCTCTGCAGCCTGCTGTTGTGCGAAGACTAGTTTACATTGGAAAGACTGCAAAATCAAACTGTCTTGGACTGTGCCACTAAGGAAACAATTGTTCTGTTGTTTAAAATTACAGAAGGGGTTTGAGGATCAGCAGTGAAACCACTTGGTTCCAAAGTTTCTGAAGGATGCTTGGTCTCAGTTCAGGCAGGCCTGCAGGGCATGTTGAGCCATCCTTGGGAATTGGAGCCAGTAACAATTTTCCTCAGATGATAGGACTCTTGTACTAAAATTTAAGAGTCTTTTATGGAGCAACAGAACAGTTCTGTTAAAACTTTGGGCCTATCTGCTAAAACTACACATTCAGATAGCTTGGTAGGTAGGTACTCAATAAATGAAAGTTTGTGATTTATTTCTTCTTTCCCTCCTTTCCTCTTAAACTTCCTCTTAGCTTTCATCAAAGGTTAACTTCTCCTTTAGAGTTATGGAATGGCACTGCTCTTGTTTCTATACTGGAAAACTAGGGCCTAGAACACGAGACTTGATAACCCAAGATTTTTTTCAATTAACTTCAGTATTGGAGCTGAATTGAGGATTTATCATGGAGTGTATTTATTACTATTAAATATTTAGCAAATGTAATATATAAGATTTTCATATGTTAGTTGTAAAAACATTTGTATCTTTATATATTCCTGAAATCAGGAGACTATTTAGACCATTTCTATAGCAACGCTGATATTTGTAATAATCTGCTTAATATTTGAGAACTTTCACAGTTTTGACAGCTGATCAAATGGTATTTAAGTTGTTTATGATTTAAATTTAAGAAACCCTGCTATCTGAATGTGTGGTTTTTTTTTCCTTGTTGCCTTAATTTTAAGTTGGTTTATGAAACAATGTACAAACACAGGTTTTTACCATGATTATTTGGATACTTTATTTCAATATACCTATGGATAAGCTAACTAAGATATCTATTTTTGGTGGTTCTAAGTGCATTGTTTATTTTCTCAAATGGAAATAAAAAAAAGTCAATAGAGGAAATAGAAGAGGATACTTAAAAAAACGTTGATTGGACTAAAAGAAGGCTAGAAAAAAGGAGCAAAGAACAGAGGTGACAAGTAGAAAACAAATAGTAAGATGATGGACTTGAATCCTCCCATGTCGATTTTCACATTAAGTTTAAATGGATAAAACATTTCAGGCAAACCTTAAAGGATCAGGAATCCTGCTGCTAGTAATGACAGGCTTCCAGGAGCCCGGAAAGGACTGACTGGTCTTCCAGGCCTCCAAACACACCCCTGCCATTCCCTTCTTTCCCTGCTGCCAGCCCTATGCCTGTTGGTTCCACATCATCTCTTACATTTTGGTAAAAATGTAGAGTCCTTTGTTCAGTGTAAATATGCAACCACAATGGGCAAGCTCGAGTTATTATTAGCCGTGTCTACCATAATCTGACCCCTTTAGAGGATTAGCTAAAGCTGCGCTGTCCGGCACAGGAGCTTCAAGCCATGTGTGCCAACAGGACACATGAAATGTGGTGCCTGAACTGAGCTGAGCTCAGGTACAAATTGTCATCAGATTGAAAGACAGAATGTAAAATAGCACATTAAATGTTTATATCAGTTACATGTTGAGATAATAATGTTTATATTTTGGATATAGTAGGTTAAGTTAAATGCATCATTAAAATAATAAAAATCAATATAATGATGGCTGTGAGCAATCGTGCATTTTCTGGAGGCAACGTAATTCTCTGAGAAATGTGATGCATGTGGCTAGGGAACTGGGTGATAATAAATGTTACTCTAAGGAAAAAAATGCTATAAGAAAAAAATTCTTTAAAAATGATTATTTTAAAATGACACACTATCTACATATTTTAACTGAAAACATCCTAGAGGAATGATTTAATCCCTCTCTCACTTCATTTAAGGAAGAATTGAGATAATTCTTCTTTTCCTGAGTTGATCAGCATATGTAGCATGTGCTTACTATTCTATTTTTTATGATTCTAACATCAGAATACTTCCAAATATGGAAGAAAGAAACAATTAGCTTTTTGTGTGGTCCTAATACCTATATTTATCAACAAAAGTCTTGTTCCTGGGATTATTTTGCTTTTACTGAAGAAGTACATTCGGAAATCCATTAACATGCAAATTCATTTTGGATTGAATGTTAAAATGATCTAAAGTGAGGTTTTTGCTTTAACATAATTACATACATTTATTGTTGCTTCTCTCTGAAATATCATCATGCTTTTAATGGAAACTAAACAATTAAAGTACAGTGGAAGACAGACGAGGGTATTTGCATAATGTTTATCACAACACTTCTGTCTACCCTTTTCTAAAGCCAAAGGCTCCTTACAGGTAATGATAAGCTGATGTTTCTTGGTGGGGGCAGAGGTACCACCGGGCTCAGGCCACTCTGCTCTGTCACTTCCCTGCTCGGCTTTCTCACCTGCTTCTAGAACCATTCCTTTCAAACCTGGCAGATGACAATCTAAAATGTGTTTTTATCTGAATCTAAGAAAATATACATTATGGAACTTTTTAATTATACATTAGTGTAAATTTAATATAAAAATCACTTGTACAATATTAAATGCACTTATATTACATTTTTCATATGGAAATAATTTTCCATTTAATAAAGACCTAGGAGTCAGCCCTGATTTCAACTAATCTATCACCAAATCCAATTGTTTCTACCTTCCAAGTATATTTTGGATCTGTCCCTTACTTTCTAACCATTCTGCTTCTTAGTATGTACAGCTGTCATCCATCAAACTATGAATGATCTCAAAACTGACCTTCTTGTTTCTAGTCTTCTATCTTTATAACACCAAGATCTAATCAGGTCTTCTCAATATATTGAGATTTTGAACCATGTCCAAATATCAGCTTAAAGAAACATACATATCAAGTTTTCAATTGATATATATATATATATATAATTTTAAAAGTTATATAAATTTTACATTTTTTAAGGATTTGGTTCTGAGCACCAAAGATTTCTAGGATTCTGAAAGACTTAGTAACAACTCAGGAACCCCAATAGCTTCTATTGAATAGGTCAAAAACGGTTCATGAAAGACAAATGACAAAATAGTATCTTTGATGCTATTCATTTCAAATATCTTTTGCTGTTTAATAAACTATTTGACAATTTCGGGGATTGAAAGCCACCATTTTGTTTTCTCAAAATACATGAGTCTGGAATCCAGGGACAGCTCTACTATGTTGTTGTGCTGTATGTGACCTTGACAAGGTCATCTGCACAGCTGTGTTCAGCTGAACCCAATGACTGGCTGCCATGTTGCTTCTCTCCTTCCAGGCAGGGCCATCTTTTTATGATGCTTAGACTTCTTTCCTGGAGGTAAGCTTTCAAGTGGGAAAAAGAAAAAGCAAAAACTGAAACAGCATGTATCTCTGGTTTATTTGTTCATATACATTACATAAGGTATATGCAGAAATTTATGCCAGCATCACGTTTATTTACACATATAACATATATGGTAACTAGATATATATTATATACATATTTTTATCAATTTCTTCTCTAAAATATGCATTTATTAATCCATTGATCTCACTAACTCCCTCTCCCTCTCTCTCTCTCTACAAACACATACACACATACACAAACTCAAACATTTGTATCAATATATTAAAAGACTTCAAAATATTTATCATTGCATTTAAAGTCATTAAATAAATTATTGCTAGGACTTTTGCATGATCTTTGGATTTGTCTTCAAGACCTCATTGATTAATTTCCAAATATCTACCAATTATGATGGGTTCATTTAATTTGATAAAATCCCAGTGCTCAATATAAACTTAGAGTAATGTCATCCCTCAATATTTCAAATACTTTTCTTAGTTATTAAAATTGCTTGGAGTGAGTTTTTTTCTGATCTGTTTAGGGAGATATTGTTTTGTCTTGTCAGATGGTTGATCTTGAGCTCCTTCCACAGCTTCCATTTTTCTCATCCTCACTTGTGTTCCGTGTCATTAACCTTAATCTGGAGCTCCTTTGCTTAAATCTTAAGCACAGGCCCACTTTTTTTTTTTTTTACTTTTTTATTAATTAAAAAAATTAACATATAAAACATTAAGATATCATTCCATTCTACATATACAATCAGTAATTCTTAATATCACATAGTTGCATATTCATCATTTCTTAGAACATTTGCATCGATTTAGAAAAAGAAATAAAAAGACAACAGAAAAGAAAGAAAATGATAACAGAGAAAAAAGATTATACATACCATGCACCTTACCCCTCACTTTCATTTACCACTAGCATTTCAAACTAAATTTATTTTAACATTTGTTCCCCCTGTTATTTATTTTTATTCCATATGTTCTACTCTTCCGTTGACAAGGTAGATAAAAGGAGCATCAGACACAAGGTTTTCACAATCACACAGTCACACTGTGAAAGCTATATCATTATACAAATCATCTTCAAGAAACATGGCTACTGGAACACAGCTCTACATTTTCAGGCAGTTCCATCCAGTCTCTCCACTACATCTTGAACAACAAGGTGATATCTACTTAATGCATAAGAATAACCTCCAGGATAACCTCTCAACTCTGTTTGGAATCTCTCAGCCATTGACACTTAGTCTCATTTCACTCTTCCCCCTTTGGTTGAGAAGGTTCTCTCAATCCCTTGATGTTAATTCTTAGCTCATTCTAGGGTTTTTCTCAGTCCCTTGATGCTGAGTCTCAGCTCATTCCAGGATCTCTGTCCCATGTTGCCAGGAAGGTCCACACCCCTGGGAGTCATGTCCCATGCAGAGAGGGGGAGGGTGGTGAGACTGCTCGTCATGTTGGCTGGAGAGAGAGGCCACATCTGAGCAACAAAAGAGGCCCTCTTGGGGGTGACTCTTAGGCCTAAATTTTAAGTAGACTTGACCTATCCTCTGTGGGGTTAAGTTTCATATGAACAAACCCCAAGACTGGGAGCTCAGCCTATAGCTTTGGTTGTCCACACTGCTTGTGAGAATATCAAGAATTCAACTTGGGAAAGTTGAATTTCTCCTCACTCTCACCATTCCACGAAGGGGGCTTGCAAATACTTTTCCAGTCACTGATCAAATCACTCTGGGATTCATTGGGGCATCACTCTGGACAAACCAACAAAATCTCATGTCCTACCTGAGATTCCAAGTACTTATGACATTCAATCAAACTATCTACATGAGTTATATTAGGAAATGCTCTAGTCAAAATATAAATTTTGTAACAAACATTTTTTGCTTTAGTCTCACACATAAGGTGACATTTTAAAGTATTAATTATCATCTATTTTCAGCACCCTGCAATAATGACATTCCTCTTGTTCTTCCTCATGCAAAAACCTTTTTTAAATTTGTACATTGTACATTTCACTGTTATTATACACTCTAGGCATTCCTAGATTATACCATCTCGATCTTTACCATCTATCTTTCTTTCTGATTTCATTTATGTCCCCAGCCCTCCTCCCTCTATCATTCTCACATGCAGCTTCATTCAGTGTTTTAACATAATTGTATTACAGTTAGGTATTATAATGCTGTCCATTTCTGAGTTTTTATATTCAGTCCTGTTGTACAATCTGTGTCCCTTCAGCTCCAATTACCCAATATCTCACCCTATTTCTATCTCCTGATGGTCTCTGTTACCAAGGAAATATTTCAAGTTTATTCACTAATGTCAGTTCATATCAGTGAGACCACACAGTATTTGTCCTTTTGTTTCTGGATAATCACACTCAGCATAATGTCCTTAAGGTCCATTCATGTTGTTACATACTTCATAACTTTATTCTGTCTTACAGCTGCATAATATTCCATCTTATGTAAATGTCACAGTTTGTTTAGTCAACTATCTGTTGATGGACATTTTGGCTGTTTCCATCTCTTGGTAATTGCTAATAATGCTGCTATAAACATTGGTGTGTAAATGTCCATTTGTGTCCTTGGCCTTGTGTACTTTGGGTAGAGACAGCATATAGATGGGTCCTGTTTTTTAATCCATTCTGCCAGACTGTGTCTTTTGATTGGAGAGTTTAATCCATTAACATTCAGTGTTATTACTGCATGGGTAGTACTTTCTTCTACTATTTTGCCTTCTGGATTTTATATGTCATATCTAATTTTCCTTCTTTTTACCTTTACTCATAGTCTTCCTTTCTACACTCTTCTCCACACCTCTCTCTTCTGTCTTCGTATCTGTCTCTAGTGTTCCCTTTAGTATTTCTTGCAGACCTTGGTCACAAATTCTCTCAGTGACTTTTTGTCTGAAAATGTTTTAATTTTTCCCTCATTTTTAAAGGACAGTTTTGCTGGATATAGAATTCTTGGTTGGCAGTTTTTCTCTTTAATAATTTAAATATATTATCCCACTGTCTTCTCGCCTCCATGGTTTCTGCTGAGAGATCTGCGCATAGTCTTATTGGGCTTCCCTTGTATGTGATGGATTGCTTTTCTCTTGCTGCTTTCAAGATCCTCTCTTTCTCTTTGACCTCTGACATTCTGATTATTAAATGTCTTGGAGTATGTCTGTATGGATCTATTCTCTTTGGGGTATGCTGCACTTCTTGGATCTGTAATTTTAAGTCTTTCATAAGAGTTGGGAAATTTTCAGTGATAATATCTTCCATTAGTTTTTCTCCTCCTTTTCCCTTCTCTTCTCCTTCTGGGACACCCACAACACATATATTCGTGCGCTTCATATTGTCTTTCAATTCCCTGAGTCCCTGCTCATATTTTTCCATTTTTTTCCCTATAGTTTCTGTTTCTTGTCAGATTTCAGATGTTCCATCCTCCAGTTTTGAAATCCTATATTCTGTCTCTCGAAATGTTCCATTGTAGGTTTCCATTGTTTTTTTTCACCTCTTCTACTGTATCTTTCATTCCCATAAGTTCTGTGATTTGTTTTTTCAGACTTTCAGTTCCTTCTTTTTGTTCTTTCCTTGCCTTCTTTATATCCTCCCTCTATTCATTGATTTGGTTTTTGATGAGGTTTTCCATGTCTGTTCATGCATTCTGAATTAATTGTTTCAGCTCCTGTATATCATTTGAATTGTTGGTTTGTTCCTTTGACTGGGCCGTATCTTCAATTTTCCTAGTGTGATTTGTTATTTTTTGCTGGTGTCTAGGCATTTAATTACCTTAATTAGTTTATTCTGGAGATTGCTTTCACTTCTTTTATCTAGGGTTTTCTTGCTGGATGAAGTTGTTGTCTATCTGTTCTTTGACATTCTGTTCAGCTTTATCTGGACCTTTAACTTAAGTTTTCTTTAGCAAAGGAGAATTTTTCAGTTCTTGTTTTCTTGTTTCTTGCCCTGCTTGTGTGGTGCCTCCCCCCAACCCCTGCACACACTTATGAGGGTCTACTTAGATATTATATACCCCAGCCAGATTTTCCCAGACCAAACTGGCCTCCTATCAGGAGGAAAGAGTCACCTGCATTGGTTTTCCCTGAGGGTGAGACCCAGCATTTGAAAGAATTTCCTATGAAGTCTTTAGACTCTGTTTTTCTTATCCTGCCCTGTGTGTGGTGCTTGTCTGACTGCAGGTCCCACCAGCATAAGATGATGCAGTACCTTTAACTTTGGCAGACTCTCCCTACTGGAGGCATGGTGGAGAGAGGAGAGGTTGTAGGCTGGTTTTAATGGCTTCAAATTACCAAGCCCTGGTGTCTGAATTCCTTGATGGAGGGATTCCACCTGAGTTGGGCTTCACCCCTCCCCAGGGGAAGGCACAGGCTCTAGACAAGCCCCCAAAAGAGCTCACTTCTGCCTATGCCTGGGGCAGTTGCAGCCTGAAAAGTCCTGCCGCTGTATCTAGAGTCAGTCAAGCCTTTGTAGATACACAGCCACAAAAACCTCTTTCCTTCTTTTTTTTCCCCCTTTTTCTGTCAGACCTGCCCCCTTGGCACTGGGGCAAAAATACGCAACCTCTGCTTTGACCAGGTTCACCTAAGCTGGGGGCCTATTTTTAGTAGTCATAATTTGTTGATTAGTTCCACAATTGGCATTTGATTGTTCCCAGTCCCTGCTGCTGGTAAAGTCCTTTCCTTTCCCCTCTGGGAAGCGGCCTGTGGGGGAGGGGCACTGGCCGCTGCAGCTTTGGGAACTCACAGTTCGGGGGGGGTGCTCACAGACAGTCCAGCTGGTCCAGACTGGGGTACGCTGTGTGTCTGGTCACTGATGTGGCCCCAGGAGCTGTTCTGTACTGTTTCTTGTTATCTAGTAGTTGTTCTGGAGGACGAACTAAAACGCGCAAGTTCTTAAGTCGTCATCTTGACCCAGAAGTCATGCATGGCATTATTAATTGTACATATTTTAAAAATTAAAATTAGTGTTAATTCAAGGGATTAGAGGTAGATAGAATGTAAATATTTATGTCCAGTGGAATGACTGGTTAATGGCATAATTTGAGCAACTAAAAGTGGGAATCGGTGGATTTGGAAATAAAGCATAATACTTAATAAAGAATTGTACTGTTATATTACTTAATCAGAAGCTGGTAATCCATCAGTGACAGCAGCATGCGTGCCTCGCTGGTTGGACCTATGCTCTCCATTTCTAGTTCTCTCTTATAACCCAGATGGAGACCATTGGAGGAACTGGAATGAATCAAGTCCTTTGGTTTAAATTTATTTAATATCTTCATCTCCTTGAACTTCCTTTTTTGGTTATTTTTAATAATGGAAGTACTAGATATGAACTTAAATCTCCAGGCTTTACCTGTCAATGACAAGGAGAAACAAGGAAACAGTGATAAATCCTTGGTCAGTGAACCAGAGAAATATAAAACCATTCAGTCATTTAGCTTATATTACCACGCATGAGCTGCAGTCCCCTCATAGCTACCCACCTAATTCATTTCAGTATACATGCTGAATTTGACTGATCATTCACTTTGATAGCATAATTGAAAAATATTTTTATGGAAAATGCATTACATCGAATGCAAAATAGTTCTTAACTTAAGGCAAATGAATCAAGAGGAAATGCACAACTGAAATAGTTGGAGATGTGAATAAAATCAGTAGGAAAAGGACTGAGATATTTTTGTGCTTGACAATACAGGGAAGTGTGTGCTATTTTAAATTGAAATCTAAAGTAATTGCATCTGTATACATTCAATTATGAGATAACAATCAAGAAAGAAGAGGGCGGATCTAGTCAATATTTATGTCTGTAACTTTCAAAATATAAATTGTATATAATAATTTGTTGCAAATACATTCTTTATATATTCATTTTATACTTATTACTACTTTGATGTGATACAAATGATGGTCAATAGGATTTAGGAAAATAAGGACAACATTTTAAAGTATCTATGGTCCCACTTCACAAAAAATAAAACTGCATGTTCTCTTTTGGAGATCTTTTCTAAACACACAGAGTGGAATTTTTTTATCCTAGTATAACCGGTATCATATTGAAATTAGAGTTCTAAATTTCATGGTGAATTCTGCTCAGTGGAAAAAAATTTCCAGAGGATTGTGTGGGTCTTCTACGTCATTATTTCTCTAAACAGAGTCACCAAATTCTAATGAAATGGGTTTCATTATCCCCTAGTCAATTAGGGCCTCCTTCTCACCATGTTGTTATGATTCTTTGTGTGTCAGATTCCAGAATGCATGGTTTTCTTAGATGACAGCTCTCAGGACTCTTAACCAGTTGATGACAGAGCATAGCAGCCATTATGGGCAGTGAATGTCTTTTGATACTTTGAATTTTTCTTACTGAGCTCTCAGTGTTGACTCATCTCTCAGTGAATTTATGTATATCTTCAATTTTTTCCTTTTTTCAAAAATCATAAATTTATCATTACAGATCTGAAATTATTTCTGAGATAGTTTTAGATAATTCTGAGATCATTTCTGTTAGCTATGCAAATCTAAGACAGTACAGATAAAAATCTGTAGATCAGAAAGCATATAAATAATGTGATTCAAACAATGTAATTCAACACAATGTTGACAGATTTTTCATCCTCTAAAACTTAGTCATACATAGAAGATATCTTCAGCTATGTTGATATTTATTCCTTTGTATATAAGCAGATTTTGTTTTTTAAATGAATAGACTTTAACTTGTGGAATGGTTATAGATTTGCAGAGAAATTGAGCATTAAGTACAGAGTACCCATCCACACCCCTCCGTAACTGTTTCTATTGTCCTGCAGTACTGTGGCATATTTGTTTCAATTGATGAACCGTTATTGATCCTACAATTATCAGCTGAAGTCCATAGTTTGCATCAGAGTTCTCTGTGTCACACAGCTCTTTGAGTTCTGACAAGTGTGTTCTGTCGTGTGTCAACATGGTGATGTCACACAGTTTCAGCACCTTAAAAGTCCCCTGGCCACACCTGCTCACCTTTTACTCCTGGAGGAAACCACCTGTCATTTTACTGGCTCTATGGTTTTGCCTTAGCCAGAATGTCATATAATTAATTCACACAGTATGCAGCATTTTCTGACTTGCTTCTTTCACTTAACAATATGCGTTTAAGTTTCCTAGATGTCTTTCTATCGCTTGGTTGCTCATTTCTTTTTACTGCTGAATAATAGTCCACTGCATGGATAAACCACAATTCATTGGTTCACCTCTTAGAGGCCATTCTGGTGGCTTCCAAATTTCAGTAAGTATGGATAAGGCTGCTATCAGCATTCAGGGCAGGATTTTGTGAGAACTCAATTTCAGAGTATAAATGTACAAAGAGAAAAATAATTCATTTGAAAATTTACTTAAATTTTCTCTTATTCATTTCCTTTATGTACTTTGAATTTATAGATAACTATTAGTTTGCAACTAATCTGGGTAAATACTGAGGAGCATGACTGCTGGATCTTATGCTAAGATTATGTTTAGTTTTGCATGAAGCTGCCAACTGTTTTCCAAAGTGGTTGTACCAGTTTGCATTTCCACAAGTGATGAATGAGAATTTCTGTTGCTTCACATTTTCAGTGGCATTTGATATGTTCTTGTTTTGAATTTTAGCCATTTTTTAAATAAAGGTGTAGTGGTATCTGCTTTTAATCTGCAATTCACTAATGACAGAGGATGTGAACATGATTTCATATTCTTTACCGTTTGTGGCTCTGCTTTGGTGAGCTATCTGTACAGATCTTTGCCCGTTTAAGATTTTTTCCCCCATATTGTTGAGTTTTAACAGTGCTTTGCGTGTTTTGCATATGGCCTTTATCACATATGTATTTTGCAAATATTTTCTCTCATTCGTTGCTTGTCTTTCATTCTCTTAAAGTATCCTCCACAAAGAAGTTTTAATTTCAACTGTCTAAAGTACCAGCTTTTTCTTTCACAATCATGTTTTTGGTGATGTATTGAAAAGTCCTCATTTTAGCCAAAGTTAGTTTCACTCGTTTTGCTTTTATTTATTTATTTTGCCTTCCTTGACATTAAGAGGTAAAAATGATGAACTATATAAACCTCAGTGTTTAAATAACTTGATAAGGATCATTTGGTCAGAAAAAAAAAGCCAAGCATTCAAACCTGGATCAGCTGACCCTAAATTTTGTGCATTTATAGTCTGTAATTTAAACACCTGCAAGATTTTAGTGAAAAAAATTTTAAATATATATCAGCAACTTTTTTGTTTTTTGCTTTTACAACTTTTCATACACTGAGGCACTTGAGAGTTTTTTTTTCCTTTGGTCATTTAATTTTTTGCATGATGTATGGGGGGGGTCACAATTCTTTATTTTTCGGTGTGAATATCCTGTGATTGCAGTGCCATTTGTTGAATTTTTTGTTTGTTTCTTTGGTTTTGTATTTGTTTGTTTGCTTATTTGTTTGTTTTTTGTGGAAGTGCATGGGCTGGGAATTGAACCTGAGTCTTCTGTATGGCAGGCGAGAATTCTACTGACCCCCCCCCTTGCACCACCACCATTTAAGTTTATTATATTATCTAGTCCTTCTTGCTCTCCAATTGTGAACCTGAGAGAAGGTAGTGCTTGACTACAAATTCATAATCATCTGATTAATCTCTCAGTGACTAACACAAATTTAGTGGTAATGATATTTCAATGATTTTTCTATGAACTATAATTGCATTAAATAATATTTCTTAAATCTAGAATTCCAGATCTTAAGTTTGTAACCTTAGCATGCTCATTTAAAAATAAGTTGGGTAGTAATAGTTTGAAGGACTATGAATATTTGAATTTAGTCATGTAATATTTCATTCCAGTCCTCAAAATGTTTACACGTATTTTTAAAATTAATGAGTTTTTCTTAGTGAGGATAAATAGACAGTAGCATCTAAGTATTCTAGATGCACTATATTTGAGTCAGATACATTCTGGCCTTATATTCTTCACTGATTCAGTTTTCTCATCTTCAGTGATACCACAAAATTTGGCCATTATTTAAAGAGTTTTCTCATTTCTCCCTTTATTTGCCTTCTTAAGTTATCTATAAATTCAAAGTACATAAAGGAAATGAGTAAGAGAAAATTAAGTAAATTTTCAAATGAATATCTTTTCTCTTTGTACATTTACACTCTGAAATTGAATCACAAAACTGTGGTATGATTTTCAGATGCCCTCAAGGAGTCATTATATCATCTTCTTAGAGGATGCCCACTTTAGACTCTATTCCAGTTTGTGAGAACCAACATGACCTGCTTACTCAATTCTTCCTTGGTTTTCCAAGAATTGTCTATGTTTATACTGTGACATCGTCGGATCATCATGGAACTAATAATAATTCTTCATGTGCAATGCTTGGAAGCTCTGACCTTGATTTGATGTTTATATCCTGCAAGGTGTGAGGAAATTATGATACATATTAGGAAATTATGAGATAATTGTCATATGACACATAATGACATTTTTTCTGTGTAATTTTTATTTTTCCCCTATACTTGATTTCCACTTTAGCTTTTCATTTTCTTATACTATTTGTCTTTCTTAGCTGCATCTAAACACTTTATCTAACAAATCCAGGTTCAGATGTAGCTATGAGGAATATCCCAGAAAGCTATGATACCACTTAACATGCTGAAAATGCGTAGTTACAATTAGTCCTATAAGGAAAGGATAGTTTAGGAATATTGATTGTTTAGGAATGTACGACCTTTATTTCTGACTGTAAACTTAAGAACCAGGAGCATCTAGTCAGGAGTGCAGTCTGCTGATGACCCAAACTCTGCACATGCCATCCTTACATCACGTAGGCTGCTTGTATAACTGCCTCTTCCATCGGTACTGTCTGACCCATGTGGTGGGTGCTTCCACTTGGGGCTCTCCATGTGAACTGAGTGCATTATCCCCCTCCCCCAAACTCTCATTCTTTTGGAGCAGATTTATAATCAGGACTTTACGAATTCCTGAAAGCTGACCTGTGGCCCGATGTCGGGTCTCCACGCTAATCACCATCGTTGCTGGAATGAAGCCCAGGTTCTGACTCCTCTACTACCAACAACTAGTTTTCGTTTCTTTAAATTTTTATTTATTAACCTTGTAGTATCATCTTTCACATTTAGGTCATTAATTAACTTGGAATTTATTTTTATTTATTTTTTAAAATTTTTATTGATACATCTTGACACACATATATGGCTACAATAGTGCCTCACAATAGCTTCACATGGATGTGTATTCATCACCATGATCATCTATAGAGCATTTGTATTACTCCAGAAAAATAAATAAAAAGAAAAAAACTCATGCACACTACACCCTTCACCCCTACTCTCACTGACCACTTGTATTTCGATCTTCCCAATTTTTTTAACCCCTTATCTTCCTGCTATTTATTTATTCATTTTTCATTATTTTTTGGCTCATCTGCCCATACCCTGCATAATCAGAGCATCAGACACAAGGCTTTCACAATCACACAGTCACATTGTGAAGGCTATATCATTATACAATCATCTTCAAGAAACAAGACTACTGGAAAACAGCTCTACAGTTTGAGGTACTTCACTTTAGCCACTCAAATGCACCATAAACTGAAAAGAAATATCTTCATAATGTGTAATAACCTCCAGGATCAAGAAGGCTTTTTCAATCCTTTGATGCTGGATCCTGGCTCATCCTGGGATTTCTCTCCCACATGGTGGTTTACACCCCTGGGAGTCATGTCCCATGTAGGCGGGGAGGGCAGTGAGTTCACCTGCCAAGTTGGCTTCGAGAGAGGCCACACCTGAGCAACAAGAGAGGTTATCTGGGGGTTAGTCTTTGGCATAATTTTAAGTAGGCTTAGCCTTTCCTTTACAGGAATAACTTTCATAGGGGCAAACCCCAAGATTGACGGCTTGGCCTATTGATTTGGTTGTCTCCACTGCTTGTGAGAATATCAGACATTCTCCAAATGGGAAAGTTGAATATTTCCTCCTTTCTCCTCAGTGTCCCAGGGGAACTTTTCAAATGCTCCTTTATTCACTGCCCAAATCACTCTCAGATTTATCAGGGCCTCACACTAACTTGGACAAACCAACAAGATCTCATGCCCTATTCAAGACTTATGGTGTTGTATATTCAGTTTACTTGAACTTGTATACATACATTTATACAAGTTCATTATATACATACTTGAACTTGTCTACATAATTTAACATACAAGTTAAATTAGGTAATGCACTACCCAAAATATGAATTTTGCACCAAATAAACATCTCTCCCTTTGCTTTCACACAGAAGTTGAAGTTTTAAAATATAGTCAATAACATCCTTTTCCCTGTCTTCTGATCCACCTTAGTCCTGTCCAGATCAGTGCCATTCATATCTCTAAAGAATGAAGTCATATCCCTTTTTCAACTTTATAAACAGTTCCTGCATTGGGAACTGCTGACTTTCATGGCTTCAGAGATTTAACTTCAAGTCTCAGGTGTCACATAAATACTCGAAGTTTCTGGAAACAACCAGGTTATATGCAAACAGTTCAGTGTCTCAGAATTTAGAAATAATAGTTACAACTCCAGAAGATGAGGTAAATATTTAGCTTGAAAGAATTTCAGTTTCCTCCTCTATAAAGCCAAGATTTAGACATTAAAATCTCTAATACCAATTCCAATTTTAAAAGTCCCTGATTCTGTTGTTATCATACTTCATAAATATTTCATGTGTGCTGAAGAAAAGTTATTGATATATTTTATTATAGTGAATAAATATTTAGTTTTTCATTTACTATGTAGATATTTCACTGTCAATAATGTTAATATAAGTCCAGTTAATTTTATGTTTCTCTTATGCAGTTCTTATTGCACATACAAATATAAACATGCAATCTTAAGAATTATGTGATAATACTCATTACTAGATTGTGTATTTTTGAAAAAACATAATCAAGCATGGTCTCTTATTTTTATCTTTGCATTGAACTTTCATCCTATATAGATTTTGACATACTAGTATATTTATATATATAATATGCATTTACAAAACATCCTGTTCAGTCACATTGTAGGGTTTCCATTGATTTTACAATTGTAAATCAAAACAGTTACCACTTCAAGATGGCTACTGATGCTATGGAAAATAAGTTAAGCCTATCATCTGATTTTTAATTCTAAATAATATTTCATATCACTTCAATCATTTTACCTTTTGCCATGTTACACCATGTGCTTAAGCAGGGATGTAATGTAGAATCCCATACATGGAGTCTTCACCTGACCTAGGTTTATTGTATTGGCTCAACTAAATTACTTTCCCCTATTTTAGCACCTTTTATGATACCATTTCAAAATGCTTCAGGATTTCTTCTCCCTAAGAGCAACAGCTGGTTAGGTAATTTTTGGTAACATACCTGAAAACAAGGGGATTCCACCACCGTCATATCCTCATCAGTGAAATTCAAAGCTCACTATAGAAGATCCAAAATAAGACTGACTATGTGGAGAAGACAATTTCAAAGTTTCCTGGTAGTGTTGTGATTTTATGGGTAACAGCCAGATTTTGAATTGGATGGTATATATTTAAACTGTTCTTAGCTACTTACTACACGTCACTTGACTTTCTAGAAGTCAGAGTCTTCCCATCTAGGGATGAGAAGATGCGATGCATCATGTCATGTTGACTTGGAGTATTAAGATGCTTGGCAGAATATCTGGTATTTAGTACATGATCAATATATTAGCGGCGTTATAGGTTTATTACCATTCTTAGAGCTTGGAGCACTGAAGACAGAGAGAGTTTGCCTTGGTTTTGCCCTGCTGTATTTTCTTTCTTCTTGTTCTTCTTTTTTCTTTTATTAGAGAAGATTGTGTGCATAAAATGCAGGATTCCATATGCCCCCCACCGCACCTTGCGTCGGTGTGGAGCATCCGTTACAACCACTGACTGCACGTTTCATAATCTCACTCTTAACTAAAGCCCGTGGTTTCACTTACGGTCCCTGAGGGGGGCAGTTCCATGGTCACTCTGTGTTCTTAGGTCCTGACTTTAATATCTTGGCACATACGTCGCCGGCATAAATCTCCCCTCTTTCTGTGTTTTTCTTAGAAGGCAAACACCTTTCAGGAAAAGAATTCTTTGTATCATTTTACAAGAAACACACAAAATACCTGTAAAACCACATGAACTATTACATGTTGACAAATACTTGAAGAATAAGACATGTTCTTTTAGCCATAGGAGACAAGATTAAGAGAAGTGAAACCAGGACAGATGATAGCACCCGCCTTGGCTTCACTGCTGCTGCTGGGCTGTGGGCTCGGAGAAGCACGTGGTCAGTAGGTGCAGTGATTAAAAGCACAACGTGCAGCGTCAGGAAGACCTTGTCATTTCCAAACTATGCAACCTCCAGAAAGCTGTTTTGCCTAAAATTTGTTGTACTCAGCTTGGTTAACGTTTGAACGTAACTGTCTTGCCTTGTACTTGCCATGCTTAGCGTTGTGCCTGATTCATAGGAATTGCCCAGTAAATGGAACTGATTTCCTTAGAACAGTCATTAATATATTGATATTCTGACCTTCCTGCTGAGCTACTGTGGCAAGATTGGTTGTAGTAGAGCAGAGGTCATACCTCTTCTTTGAAGAAAAGAAAGTTGTCAGAAGGTTAGAGAGCTACTGAGCGATAAGGCAATTTAGTGGTAGTTTAGAATCTAAGGGGACTCTGGGGCTTCACGGTGAGAGCTGGAAGCCTCAGCCTAGCCCACGGGAAAATGCTCTTCAATTGTCTGACTGTAATGCTTCTTCAGTCAAACCTGGTCAAATGCCCAGAGGTTCATTTCCCTTCCCTCACAGAGCAACCCCAATATTTCATTTGTCTTATTAAGCCTTTGCTTTATTGCAGGGATTCCAGTTATCAGCCCATTATCAGCAAAAAGGTTCATTCACTAAAAAGGGTATTTTGCTTCTCTTGGCATGGTAATTTTTTTGTATTTTAATTGCTTTGGTAAATGTTTGCTCTCAATAAACATCTTCAATCAAATCATTATTAAGAAGGGCTTATACTGCAACCCTTCTCATTTGCTCGTTTTCCTTCTAGTTTAATTTTACATCTGAATTAAAAGGAAATTATTTCTAGTTATTTTTTGGAAACTGTCAACTTTCTTTCTGTGTCTTCCTGTTACCTAACTTGTTGGAAAGTATTCCAGTTCTAATTTGTGCTGTTCTCGTCTAGCTGGCAGCACTTCTTTCCTTCAGCTCATTTGTTTCTTACTAGGTTTTCTTCTGCTGTTTTGTTGTTGTTTTGTTTTGTTGTATAATCCACATGCCATTTACCCAGTTAAAGTACACAATTCAATTTTTTTTAGTGTGCGCACAAAGTGTGCAACCATCCCCACAGCCAATTCCAGGGCATCTCACACTTCACACATGGCACTGCGCACACTGGCTACCAATGCCGTCACCCGCCTGCCCCAGCCTGGACAGCTACATTGTCCTTCTGTCCAGAGGCTCCCCTGTCCCAGCCCTGCATGTGAAGGTATCTGTACAGAGTGGGGTCACTGAGACCTGCCTTCTCACTCGGCATGATGCTTCCAGGCTCACCCATACACCCACATGCCCATGGGCAGCACTTCTTCATGGCAAACCGCAGTCGACCCTGTGAAAATACCATATTTTCTTTAACCCTTTGTTAGCTGAAGGGCACTTGGGTTGTCCCCACTTGCAGCTGTGATGAATGAATAATGCTGCCATAATAATTTCTGCGCAGGGTCCTGTGTGGCACATGTTTCATTTCCATTGGGTGTATACCTAGGAGTTGAATGCGGGCTTTTAGGATGACTCTACTTCTAGAGTTGAGGAATGCCAAACTTTCCTAAAGTGGCTGCGCCCTTTTACTTTGCCACCAGCAGCGTGTGAGCATTCTGATTTCTCCACAGCCTCACTAGCCTTGTTTTATCAGCAGACAGTTGTGTTCTAGCCGCCCTAATGGGCTGGAGTGCCATCTTGTGATTTTCATTTGCATTTTCCTGATGAATAATGATGCATTTATTGTCATACGCTAACAGGTCATTTGTATAGCTTCCTTTGAGAAATGTCTACTTGGATCCTTTGTCTATTTTTTTACTTGCTTTGTCTTTTTTTGTAGAGTATATATTGAAAGTACAAGTCCTTTATTGGATACATGATTTGCAACTATTTTTCACATTCTATGGATTGTTTTTTCACTTTCTTGATGGTTTCCTTTATAGCACAAAGTTTTAAATTTTCTTGATGTCCAAATTATCAATTTTTTTCTCATGTTGCTTGTGCTTTTGGTGTTATATCTAAGAATCTTTTGCCAACATCAAGGTCATGAAGATTTATTTACCTCTATGTTTCCATCTAAGAATTTTATAGTTTTAGCTCTTACATTTAGAACACTGATCTATTTTGAGTTAATTTTCTATACGGTGTGAGGTAAGGGTTCAAATTCATTTTTTTGTCCTTAACTATGATGTTGTTCCAGCACTTTCTTCTGTTTTTAAGTCATTTTTTCCCTATGTACCTGCATTTTCTGTAAGTGTGCTTTTCAGACATTCATTATCCTTTTTCCTTTACTATATATTCACATGGAAGTCACCCTGAAAACCCTTGGAAAATAGGGAAGGCCAGCCTCTTCTCACCTAAGACCTCTTCAATATTCTCTGAGTTTTGATGCTCTTGTTCACATCCTCCAAATCTCTGAACCTTCTTTCCCCTTTACATCCTTTACATCCAGGACTCTGGTCTCCATCAAGTTGTGATGTACTGTTTTCAGCATTTTCTCCTCAGAGAGCAATTCTGTTATTTTGCTGAGTATTTCCAGGAGACAGAGAGCCCAGCATTCATTGCCCTCTTGCACTTACTTCCCTGTAAGTAGGAGTCTGTGAAACCACCTTCTGCTCTTGCTGTTGGCCCGGTCTGAGATACGCCACTGAAGAGCATCCTGAGATAAAGCCCCTCCTTCCAGAGTGAGTAATCGAAACTGATTTCTGACTTTTTAAATTTTAAACTTCAGAAGCCCCTTTGAGTTACTTCACTGAATTCTGCACAGCTGTTAATCTATTAAATCTTGGCTTTGATTTTTATTTAATCCTATCTGTCTGTTGGGATTTTTAGTGATGCAGCTTTACCTACATTTGTTGAAGATGTCATCTGTGAGGTTTCCTTTCATTAGCCTTGGTTTTGAGAGAGATTTGAGAGATTTAAAGTGTTTGCTTCCATAGTTGTAGCTGTCATGTCTAGTTGTGTTAGTAGATTCTTCACTAAAACTGTGTTCATATTTGTGTATATATCTGTTCTAGTTTGCTAACTGCCAGAATGTGATATACCAGAAACAGAACAGCTTTTAAAAAGGGGGAATTTATTAAGTTGATAGTTCACAATTCTAAGGCCATGAAAATGTCTCAATTAAAGCAAGTCTATAGAAATGTCCAATCTAAGGTACCAACAAGAAGCTATCTTCACTCAAGAAAGGCTGATGAAGTTCAGAGTTTCTCTGTCAACTGGAAAGTCACATAGCAAACATGGAGCCATCTGCTAGCTTTCTCTCCTGGCTTCTTGTTTCATGGTGCTCCCCCAGGGGCATATTTCTTCTTCATCTCCGAAGGTCTCTGGCTGTGTGGGCTCTCATGGCTCTCATGGCTCTGTGATTCTGAAGCTTTCTCCAAAATGTTTCCTCTTTTAAAGGATTCCATTAAACTAATCAAGGCACACCTGGAATGGGTGGAGTCACATCTCCATCTAATCAAGGTTAATACCCACAATTGGGCTAGTCACATCTCTGTGGAGATAATCTAATCAAGCCTCCAAATATGGTTTAAAAGAAACTACTCCTTCCAGAAGACTGAATCAGGATTGAAACATGGCTTTTCTAAGCTGTATAATCCTTTCAAACCAGCATAATATCTCCTAGTCATAACTGGAGTAACAGGAAATTTCTCTCGGTAGAGGATATATATTAGCTAAGACCTGAAAAATAAGAAAGGACTCTATTGAGAAAGGTGGCTAGTGGGATTTTTCCAGGCATAGCAGAGTACATGCAAAGATGCTGAGGTGGGAAAATACTCCATTGCAAAGTTAAAGGGGGGAAATCAATGTAGCCTGAGCTGGAGGGCTGGAGGATCTGTAGTGTGAGGTGAGGTGGGGGCATAAACAGAGGCCAGCCTGCATGCTGCTGTGGGCCAAGTGAGATAACTACATGCTTCCCCAAGTGCAGTGAGGAGCATTGGTAAGTTTTTAGGCAAATCAGGCATTTTTCATGTAATTTAAATTCATTATTGTAGATGCATACATATTAAGAATGTGTGGTTTAATATCAGAAAATAGAAAAAGAAGACCTGTAGGCAGAATATCAATTTTGAGAGATCTTCAAAAGATAGAAGGAAGATGGAATTCTCCTGACCCAAGAATTTCAGTTAACACAGCAGGAAAGGACTTTTGAAAATGCTAGAAATGTTCCAGAATGTTTAAAATTCAAATACAATTGATGCAAAGAGCTAGTGGCACCCAGGAGCCATGAAGTGGTGATGCTAGTGAAATAGTGTCCACAACCAGGAGCAGGGCCAATGGTGGTTCTACAGCTGGAACTGTGATTGTGGTTGTAGAATAGTATCTTGCACATTTGAGAGTGTCAACCTCACACACACACACACACACACACACACACCCTCTACTCCCTTGCACTCACTCCCTACTCACATCTTTCCTTTTGCCAGGTTGAACTATGGGAAGCAGAGGTAACTTGTTGCAGGTAGAGGGTGACTCTTCAGCCAGGCAGACATGGTAGGACCTGAGCGAAGTGTTGGCCCAGGAGAAGCAGCAGCTCTCAGAACCAAAGAGAAATTACTAGTCTGAACTCTATTCTCAGCATGTCTGTGACTCCCTCACCAGCAGTGGAGACAGACTAAAGCAAATAAGAGAAGTAGGCCCAGAAATTTGAAAAGGGAATATCAATTACAGGTGCAACCACTTTATTGAACAGTCTGAGCTCAGTAAAATATAAACGTAAATCAAGTGCATTTTCTCCAGTCAAGGCCTTAAACACTCCTCTCCTAAATGCTCTCTTTGTCTTTTTGGATTTTTGGGAGATCGCATACTTTTCTGATCACATATTCCATTATTTCTAATCCTGCCTTAGCTGGAACTTCCACATCTGTCTGGTTTATGGTCAGACCTTACCCATCCCCTAGCAGATTACAAAACAAGCTGCTTGGGGTTGGCAAGAGTAAATCTCTTCACATCTGTTCAACATGTGGGGTCACTCATGTGTGGTTTTGGGATGGCATCAAAGAAATCTTACTTGGTGCTTCATCCTCTTGTCCAGCTTAGCTGTAAGTGCCCCTTTTGGGCACCAGCCCAGTCAGCCCTGCCCCAGGCAGAAACATGACCTGCAAAGCATGTCTGTCCAGATGGCTTGGATGGCAGGAGACAGTCTCTACTTCTCCAAATGGGCCTTTCCACTTCTGCTTTCCCATGTGGTTTGACACTTCCCATCCCAGTGACTGTGGGGAACCCTGCTCCTTCCCTGCACTCACAATAAGTTAAGACCCCAGACCTACATGTGCTTCTCCCCTACCCCTCCACCGACCCCATGGGAGCCTAGACCAAGGAAATGATGACTCAGGATCTGCAAAAGACAGGAGGAGAAGCTTTTAACACATGTGGAGAGGTTGGTCTTGGGTAAGAAGAGGGAAAGTTCCTCACTTACGAGTCAAGTGTGGAAAGAGAAAATAAATGAAGAAATCCATTTCATGTAGGGTTTGTGGTGGGAAGATAGTGCAGTTTGCATCTGATAGCTCCAGTTTCATGATTTTTTAAATACTGCATGGTTGAGGCTATCAGCTGAGACTGGAGGGAGGAAGGCGCATGGGAGGTGTGAGCAGAGGGTCACTTAGGAAATGAGAATATAAAAGTACATATGATAAATGATAGTTATATCAGTTAAGTTGACTGTGTTTATGTGTGTGTGTGTGTTTTCCTGGAATATGTAGTTACTAAGCACAGGCATGGGGAATGCAGATGGTTGGTTTATATAAAGTTAGGATTTATCTAGGGGAATAAGAATGGATGAATTAGGAATAGGGAAGATGAAAAAAATTATATACATATATAAGGGATGGGACAAGAAATTAAACTTAACTAAAGTGGGGCCAGGAGGTAGATGATGTTTATTGTGATGGTTGTTGGACAAATAAAATCGCATTGCCTATAAGACGAAAGTAGTGACATCTTGAATACAGAGAATGGAAGGACAATGTGTTCTTTGGAATTTGGTTTGCAAGGTCATTCAGTTTCCGAAGGTGAAAAGTCTAAGGCTCATCAATGGCGATTTGGACCGAGGTAAAGGGAAGAAAAGGTTCATGTTAAGACACGTTAGGCTGGGTAGCTCACGTTAATGCATCTGTAGGCTAAATTCACTCAAAATATTTACAGGAGCTGTAGGATTTCAATACAGAGGGAAATAAAAAGACCTGAGAAATGACCATGAAAATGTTATAATATATGCCAGGGAAACCTCAGTGGAGCACTGTGATATTCATTCATTCATTCATTCGGCCTTCAAGAATTATTGCTTGAAAACCCACCATGCGTCAGAAAGAGGATGAGCCTGTAGGATCTATCGCACTTTCCCTTAAATGTCTGAGCTCATTATTTTCTAGTGCTGGTTATAATGACCACATTTAACTGTGCAGTGGTATTTCAAACTTATAAAGAATGCTTAAGTCCAAAGTATTTCAGGTAATCTGCCTTTTCTCTCCTATTTTTTTGTGATTATCCTGAGATATTCAGAATACAGAATATATCAACATTATAACTTTAAATATTTGTTTGCAAATATATGTTAATTTTGGAAAAATAAAAAATACTGACAAACATAAATATAAAAATCACAGTTCTTTCTGTTAAATTTATAGGTATGAGTTAGCTAGACTAAAGTGAATGCATGTTGCTAATGTTAGATTTTAACTGATGTTGATAAACTCCATTCTAAGAAGTTTAGTCACAAATTAATGGTTTTAAACCTAAACACGATTTAAAAGTTAGATAATCTTCTAGAAATAGGTTAT
This sequence comes from Tamandua tetradactyla, assembly GCF_023851605.1. Taxonomy (NCBI): domain Eukaryota; kingdom Metazoa; phylum Chordata; class Mammalia; order Pilosa; family Myrmecophagidae; genus Tamandua; species Tamandua tetradactyla. Next base: position 129,136,366 of record NC_135328.1, read on the forward strand.
GTTGTCATCCCTGTGAAAATTTCTCTCTATATTTCCTCAGTATAGTTTTCCCCTAAACTTCTAATTTTTCTTTGGTGATATAAAAGCATCAACATTTTTAAGACACAGAAACACATAAAATATATCATATTATATATGTTCTTATATATGGATAACATTTTTTGGATACATTATATAAGAGCCATGCAAGGTAAGGAAATTTCAAAGAATGTAAGCTGCTCCTTTAAAATTAACCGATAATCATTTCTGAGCAAATACAGTTCACACTGTTAATTAATGTAGTGGAAAGAGGATATTGGTAAAAAGGAAACTCATTCACTAAATTATTCCTCCAGAAGCATGATGCAAAGAAATAAAATGATTATGGTATTATCAACCATAATTGCTGCCTTTAAGAATTTTGAAATGTGAAGAGACTTTAATCATAAGAACTAACCTAGTATGTTGTATTTTTTTCATTTTATCATATTAGGAAAAGTTTTTTGTTTTAAACAAAATGTGAGGTCAGGTAGGAATTGTTTCTGGCTTTGTTTTATATTTTTGATCACAATTTTAGTGCCAAATTTATTAAAATAAAATATTCATTTAATTAAATTTATGTTGCATTACACTGAGATACAACTAACCATTGCTGGTTTTCAATTTTCAGAGATTTTTTCTTCTTAAATCATTATACATATCTGCTAGTGGTGAAAATAAATACATTGTCTTGGATTTCAGAGTTAGAAAATACATTAAAGAGTACTTAGCCCAAACTGATCTATTTCATTTCCTGCAACTTATAATACATTTATATATTTATCAGCAGGATTGAAAAAATAATACTAGGTTTAATGATTAATTTCTTCTTTCTTCAACTGCAGGAATAAAGTCACTCTTAAAAATTTATTTCTACCTGGTGACAAGTTCAGTTTCTGAAATTTAACAGTTACCTATAGTTAAATCTCATTCTGAAATGATACACCACTTAACACTTTGCTTTTGAACATCCAAGGTAATAATATTGCAATTTTTCAGTTGAATTTTTCCTGGATCTTTAAACCATGTATAGACATAACAAAATAGGAACACCCCATGATAGGAGTAAAAATGAGTTCCATACAGTGATGAGTTGCAAGCTAGTAAACTCAAAAACTGGTCACATTAGAACATATTAGAAAAACTTTCATGGGCTTAGGAATGGAGGTTCTGAGGTCAGGCTGCCTAGATTTCTGCTAACATACATTTCTAAATGTCGTATGACTATGAGAGCTTTAACATCATCATAACTCAGATGCTTTAATGGTTAATTGGAGAATGAAATTGTTTTAGAGGGTTAAGTGCAATGGCACTTGTAATGATCTGAAAACAGCTCCTCGGACATGGCCAGCAGTCCACATGTGCCCGTATTATTTATGCTGATATGAAATGTCTTGAGTTTAATTTAGATACAGTTTTCATGTGCAAAATATCGAATGGATTACTTTTTCAGTGATAATAGGATATTGTAAGATGATATCAAATGCTATAAGGAGAAAATTACTTGTATTCATTAATTTCCAAATAGCATTCAATGCTAACTTTTAGTCTGATTTCATCCTAGATTGACTTTTTCCAAGAGCAAGAATTATGTTTTTATTAATTTAAAAATCTACCTCTTGATTGGAACCTCCTCAAACACAATAGGCACTCTGTTCAAATTTGTTAAAACAAATTCATAGCCCTTTGAAATGGAATTGTCTTTCACCAAAGTGAGACTTACTTTGAAGAATTATTTGCATAATAAGCACACCACACATTAGATTAGAATTTCTTTTGAGCTAGAAGTTAAGCAAACTTAGCCAATAAACATTGTGTGTTCTGTCATCTCCACTGAGGGATGGCCCCCCCATCTCTTCCTCTGATTGGGCCTCCCTATTTCCTGAGGCAGCATTGAAATGAGGCCAATTAATAACCCTGCATGGCCTCTGAGTGTTCAGATGAAAGGAAGAGTTGCATGTTTCTCACTTTAAATCAAAAGCTACATGTGATTGAGCTCGGTGAGGAGGCGTGTTGAAAGCTGAGTTACGCTGAAAGAAGGCTCCTGCACAAAACAATGGCTGAGTTATGAATTTAAAACATTATTGGAGGAAATTAAAAATGCTAATCCAGTGAACAGAAGAATGATAAGAAAACAAAACAGCCTTATTACCGATATGGAGAAAGTTTTAGTGGTCTGGATAGGAGATCAACCCAGCCACAATAGTCCCTTAAGCCAAAATCTAATCCACAGCAAGGATTTATCTCTCTTTAATTCTGTGAAGGTTGAGAGAGGTGAGGAAGCTGTGGAAGAAAAGTTGGAAGCTAGCAGAGGTTGGTTGATGAAGTTGAATGAAAGAAGTCATCTCCAAAGCACTAAAGTTCAAGGTGAAGCCACAAGTGCTGTTGTAGAAGCTGCAGCACATTCTCCAGAAGATCTAGGTAAGAGAGTTGATGAAGGTGGCTACACTCAGCAAGAGGTTTTCAATGTAGATGAAATGGACTTCTATTGGAAGAAGATGCCATCTAAACCTTTTATCACTAGAAAGAAGTCAATGCTTGGCTTAAACCATCAAAGGACAGGCTGACTGTCCTGCATTGCTAGGGGCTAAGGCAGCTGGTGAAGCCAACTGAATATGAAGCCAATGGTCATTTACTATTCTGAAAATCCTAAGGCCCTTAGGAATTATGTTGTATCTACTCTGCCTGTGCCCTATAAATAGAATAACAGGCCTGGATGACAGCGTATCTGTTTATAACATGTTTGACTGAACATTTTAAGCAGTGCCCCTGGTTAGCCAAGAGCTCTGATTCATAAGTGAGATGAAGGCTGTCTCCATGCCAGCCAAGGCAGTATCCATTCTGCAGCCCATGGGTCAAGGGTTCTGTGTTAGTTAGATTCAGTTGTCAACTTGGCCAGGTGAACCTACCTACTCTTGTTGCTGCAGACATAAACCAATGGTACGTGAACCTCATCTGTTGCCAGTTACATCTGCAGTCGGCTAGGAGGCGTGTCTGCTGCAATGAGTGATGTTTGACTTAATTGGCTGGTGCGTAAATGAGATAACGCAATGTAGCACAGCCTAAGCAGCTTGGCATTCCTCATCTCAGCACTTGCAGCTCAGCCCAAGCCTTTGGAGATGTAGAAAGAAGTCACCCCAGGGAAAGTTGTTGGAACCCAGGGGCCTGGAGAGAAGACCAGCAGAGACCATCCTGTGCCTTCCACTTAAGAAAGAACCTCAGTGGAAAGTTAGCTGCCTTTCCTCTGAAGAACTAACAAAATAAATCCCCTTTTATTAAAAGCCAAACTGTCTTTGGTATGTTGCATTCCGGCAGCTAGCAAACTAGAACAGGGTCATTTTTTTATTAATAAAAAAAGAAAAATTAACAACAAACAAACAAAACAATAAGATATCATTCCATTCTACATATATAATCAGTAATTCTTAATATCATCACATAGTTGCATATCATCATTTCTTAGAACATTTGCATCGATTTAGAAAAAGAAATAAAAAGACAACAGAAAAAGAAATAAAATGATAATAGAGTAAAAAAAGTTATACATACCATACCCTCAAGGGGTCATTTTTGACTTTCCAGTCTTATTATTTAAGAAATGTATTTCATGAGGCTTTCGTTGCCTTAGATAGTGATTCCTCCAATGGGTCATGGCAAAGTAGATTGAAACCTTCTGTAAGGGATTCACCATTCTAGATGCCATTAAAACATGTGTGAATAATGGGAAGACATCAAAGTATTAACATTATCAAGAGTTTGGAAGAAATTTGTTCCATCCTTCATGGTGACTTTGAGAGGTTGAAGATGTCAATAGAGGAAATTGCTGCAGGTGTTTTAGAAGCAGCAAGAGGGAGAACTACAGTTGGCAGTAGAGCCCAAAGAAATAACTGAACTGCTGCATTCTCAGGATAAAGCATGAACAGATGAGGACTTGTTTCATATGGATGAGCAAAGAGAGTGTCTTTGAGATGGATACCACTCTGGGGAAGATGCTATGAATGATGTAAAGTGACAACAGAGGACTCAGAAGGCCACACCAACTCCGTTGATAAAGCACCGTGCCTTGGAGATGATGAATTCCAATCTGAAAGGAGTTCTGCTATGGGTAAAGTGCTATCAAACAGCATTGCATGCTTCAGAAAATTCCTTCATGAAGGGAAGAGTCAACTGATGTGACAAACTTCATTGTTACCTTATTTTAATAAATTTTGCACAGCCACCCCAAATTCAGCAGCCACGCCCCTGATCAGTCAGGAACCATACATTTCAAGGTAAAACCCTCCACCAGCAAAGAAACCATGACTCACTTGGTGGCTCAGATGGTGGTTAGCAGTTTTTAGCAATAAAATATTTTTAAATTAAAGTATGCGATTGTTTTGTTTTTATTTTAGACAAAATGTGATTGCACAGTTAATTGACTACAGTGCAGTGGGAAAATAACTATCATTTGCACTGGGAAACCAAAACATAGCCTGGCTCGCTTTATTGTGATATTTGCTTGAATGGGGTGGAACTGAACTCCCAATATCTTCCAGGTAGGCATATAATTAGGTCTGTGGTTTAGGAAACAAGATAACTATCTTTGGGGAATAAGGATAAGCTTCATCCATCACTGCAGTTTCCCAGTTTATCATACTAAATCAATCAGTCAATAAACAAACACTCTAGCAAATATGTGATGTGCCTTAGAAGATTAGTTGTAGTAACAAGCTGAAAGAATACTTTCATCCAAATTTTCCTACTATATGCATGTGTGTGTATTGGGGGGGGAAGCTATTCTAATTTTCAGTCATTCCTTAAAATAAATTTTGAAAAGAGGCATGTCTATCATTTAGCATAGAAAAATTTTATGAAAGCAATTCCAATCAACTGTAGATATTATATAATCACTCAGAAAATAGACTGAGCTTAAGAAAGTATATAGAAATGCTATTAATTAGTTAAATTTCTTTTTGCCAGCTGGATAAATTGCAGTTAATACTGCATAAAACATCAGAAGCAGTGAGCTATAATTCTTCTCTAATTTTTTCTGGCAATGATGGAAGGTAATGAAGATGCTGCTCCAGGTTTTGATGATGTCTTCTTATTCAAAATGCTTTTTCCCCTCCAAAGAAGGATTGCCTACTGTGGAGTAGAGGCTCCTCTAAAAAATAGAATGAAAATAATTTGATAATTTATGCAGTATAAACAATGTCGTTATTGTCTTTTCTAGGTTCCCACTACATACACCGTATTATCACCCTATTAGGGAAAATGAATTATTTGAAAATGTTTTAAATTGCATATATGGAACATTATAATCCTATTAATCAATCTTATATCTCAAATCCTTCATTTGACTTAGGACAGGAAAATGATACAAAATAAAAAATATTTTTTTCTATAAAGCATAATTATTCCTGATTTTCTAATGAAGGAGCTAATGCATTGAGGTAGAAATGAAATAATATTAACATGATTTTTATTGTAACAGCATATCCAAAAATTTGCTTCACATCATTTGTCCTGGTGTGTGTGTGTGTGTATGAGAGAATGAGAGAAAAAAGAGACAGACGGTAATCTCTACTAAAACCCTCTTTTGGTTCCCAGTTATTTACTCTGGGTAAGACTCTGATAATACCTATTGTTTTTTAACATTATTTCTAGTCAACTTGTAGGAGAGAATTTTCAGAGCAAATTATAAATATTCAGAAAAAATAATATAATATATACAACTATTATATTACAGTATAATATATCATAATTTAAATAATATAATATATAATGTAATGTAGTACAGTCTAATATAACATACCATACTATACTATAATATATGACAACATATCTTATGTCTGGAGGAGTGAGCCTTTTCTTCTAAAATGTATGCTCTTAGATGCATGTAATTTGATTAATGTATGTTTGAAAGCCTTCCTTTCATGTTGACCCACTTGCATCTCTGAGGTGGGCCACTGTGGACCCTCCACTGGTCGTGGATGCAGCACTCTCCTGTGGCCCTGATGGGTTCTCGCCACAGTCTAACCTTCTGCTGACCATGGATGCAGCACTCCCCTGTGCGGCCTGATGGATTCTCGACACAGTGCACCCCTCTGCTGACCATGGATACAGCACTCCCCTGTGTGGCCTGATGGATTCTCAACACAGTCCGCCCCTCTGCTGACCATGGATGCAGCAGTTCCCTGTGGCCCTGATGGGTTCTTGACACAGTCCGCCCCTCTGCCTTTGTCAGGTTCCTCTTTGTGTCCCTCCGTATTCTTGCCAATCATTCTAATCAGTTATTCCAAAAAAGCCATTAAAATACAATGTTTAATAATATTTCTATGAGGAACATTAAGCTATACCTTAGCTTACATACCTCTAAAGGATAAAAACGTATCACCTCTATTTTTTCCAGCCTCTTATAGGGGTGAAGATATGGGAGGAATTGAATTTGATCATTAAAGATAACACATTTTCTGGATTCAACAGTGCCCTTTAGTTTAAAACATCCCCCTGGATATATGTTTATGCAAATTCGAAGATACAATCCTGTTGGAGCTGTTTTTCCCATTTCAAAGTGAAGCCCCTCCCTATTCTTAGTTAAAACAACATCTGGCCAAGGGCAAAGTTTAAAAGTCCATATGGCCCCTGGCGCATAACACTAAAAGTATTTGGTAATGCTGATAATATCACACAATCTGCAGGAAGGTATAATTTAATTTTTATCAAATTAAATTTAATGCACATAATTTATATTTTATCATCTTTATCGGTATTGTTTTGATGACAAATGAGATTGAAATTGTAAAATATATATCATACATTTGTATGTTTTACATTCAAATCTTCTTGTGAAGATAGCAGACAAGTCTGTAAGACAGTTTGAGGTCTAGCGAATGACTATAACGTGGACCCCATGAAACCCCAATCAGGTTCAGCAGAGGCTGGGTAGAGGGCATTACTCTCTGCCCCCTGAGGTCAGCACTAAACTGACTGCTACGGGAGTTGATTTCTTTACTTCTCTCTATTTTCAGTATTTTCATATTCATGCCAAAACCTTAGGGTTAACTTGCTATGTTTTGAACACCATTTAACTGGGAACACCTAGTATTTGATCTTATAACTGATCATCTATCATGTACATTGTATTTGTGGAATTCATCCATGTTGTCCAATGCTATTATTTATTTTAATTTCTATGTATCATTCCCCTGTATATACATGTTGTTTTTGTCCATTTCTACTCTTAATGGATACCTTCATAAGTCCTAATGTTTGGCTATTAATGGAGTTATGATAATTTTTGTGCATCTCTCTTGGTGCGTATGTGCACACAGTTTTGTTGATGGTGTACACAGTTGTGGGTTTGCTGGGCAAGAGGAATTGTGCGTGTTTATCTTTACTAGACAATCCCAAACTCTCACGAGGTGGCTGTATCGATTTCCTCTATAGCGCTTACCTTGTTCCATCTCCTCGCACACTTGGTCTTGCCAGTCTTCTGCATTGCTGCTGTTCTTTGTGTGTTGGTGATATTACAGTATTGCTCTGATTTACATCATTCTGTGTAAAAACAGAATGGTTTAAATAATTTTCTACACCAATTGGCCATTTCTATATCTTTTCCATCCTATTTTATGAAATGCTGATATGACTTTCCTACTTTTCTGTTTGTTCATTAGGGCTTTTTAATATACTAAATACAAAGTTTCTGTTGTATGTGATGCAAACATCTCTTCCATCTCTGTGACTTTTTTTTGGGGGGTGCCTGGTCCAGGAACCGAACCTGGGTCTCCCGCATGGGAGGTGAGCATTCTATCACTGAATCACCCATGCACTCTGTCTCTGTGACTTTTATTTTCTTTCTCTGAACGATGTGTTTGGATATTATAATGTAGTCAAATATACCAGGCTTTTCCTTCAGATGAGCACCTTTTATTTTATTATTTTTTCTTTAAAAAAACTTTTTCCTACCTAAGTTATAAAAATCCTTTTATATAATTTGAAAAGTCTTATTGTTTTGCTATTTTTACTTCAGCCTACAAGCCATCTGGACCTGAGTTTTTAGGATAGCACTAGTTGGAAGTCAAGATTCATGTTTCTTCACTTCATATTCAGTTGCACCAGCACTGCTAACTGACAACAAATTCTCCTTTAATCTGTGGTTTATTTTATCGTACCATATACCTGTAGCATCAATTAAACGCATGTCCATGTTGGCATGAGACTATTTCTGGGCTCTGTTTAGGTTCTGCTGGTCCATTTTCTCTCTTTGCATCATTTTAAAACTATATCGTCTCCTCTTGCCCTGACACAGCCTTTGGATCTAGAGAAGCAAATCATCCTCCCTCTTGCTTCAAGAGTGGCTTTCAGTATTTGGTGCTTTACAATTCTACACATATGTAGAGTCAATTTATAGTTTCAGAAAAAAAACAAAACAGAGTATTGATTGGGATTTTATTAAACCTACAGAAAAGCATGGGAAGAAACTGCGTTTTGATAGTATTTAAATCTCTCATCTATAACATTTTCTGCAACATTATTCTTTACTTATTTATTTTGAATGGGCAAGCACCAGGAATGGAACCTGGGTCTCCAGCATGGCAGGCGAGAACTCTAACACTGAGCCACTCTCGCAGCACCCCTTCACAATACCATTCTATATCTCTCTACAACTATTTCTTAAATTTATTTTTTCAACAGTGTCTAGGTATTTTATATATTTTGATGTATTGTAAGTATGTTTTTAATTGATTGTGCTTGTTGTTAGCATTTAGAAATGTAATTCTTTTTTTTTGTATAGGAGATATGCAGAAACCTTGCTAAACTTTATTATTTTAATTATTTACCTGTATATGCTTTTGAATTTTCTATGTATGAATTCATACTGTCTATGATATGACATTTTGGTGTCTCTTTTCTGATTTCTATAACTTATTTATTTTTATGGGCTAACAGTGCTTTTGCTTTCAGTAAATGTTTGAGTAAGTAAGAGCTAGCATTCTTATGTTCTTATTTAACATTTAACTATTAAGAATGATAACAATTGTACTTTTTAAAAGCAATCATCGCAAATAGCTAGAATTTCCATCCATTCTTTCTAAGCTAAGAATTTTTTAAACATACAGAAAAGTAGAGAGAATAATATGGTGAACCTCCACTTTTCCATTACCTGGTTTCTCAACTCATATCCAAGGGTATTTCATTTAAATTGCTGAAAGTTTCTGGGCCAAAATTAATTTTGGGAAGTTATTTTTTATTCATATGAAAGACCACATAGATTCCATTTATAATTTATATTTATAATATAGTAAGCAATTGGATGAATTGTATAAATTAATTTTATTTATAACCCACTTAGAATTCCTGGAAAAATCCAAATTGATTATGAGGTTTTATCCATTTAATAACTTGCTAAACTCAGCTCGCTAACAGTTTTTTTTTCCAGGAATTTAGTATCAATAATCACTAGAGTAGTCTTTAATTTTCAGGGATGGAATATTCATTTTTTCCTGACCCTATTAAAAATGAGATGTGTTTCACTTTTAAGATATTATCTGGGGTGGGCCATGGTGGCTCAGCATATATATATTATTGGACGGGTTGGTAGAAAGTTACTGCTTTTCCTTTGTTACAAATGATGTATAATTCATTTGCAAGGACACTTGTTCCTGGAATTTTCTGTGTGGCAAAGCATTTAATTACTGATCCAGATTCTTTTTAGATTTGTGGTAATTCATATTTCTTCTAGTTCTCTTTTCATCATTTTTAAATTGTGTTTCTTTTTTTTCTAGGTGTTTTTCCACTTCAGTTAAATTAATAATTTATTTCCAAAAGATTGTCCATATGATCCTCTAAATGTTTTTGTATACTTGTAGAATTTGCATTAATTTCTCAATTTTTATTCATGGCATTTGCTGTTTGTACCTCTTCTCCCTATTTCTCACTCTGTTTTATCAGGAGTTCAACCTTTTTATGAGTTTTTTCAAAAAACTATTAACTTTATTGACCTTGCTTATTGCATATTTATTTCTTTTATTCAATATTTTATCTTATGACTTTTTCCATTTATTCTATTTTCTTCACATTTATTTTGCTCTTCTACTTCCAAGTTTTACTTGAATCAGGTAAAAAAGATCTTATAAATCTATATCAAAAAGTTTATCAATTTTAAATTATTCTGTTTGAATTTGGGTATTTAAAACAGATATCAATATTATATTTAATTATATTTTTACCATTGTTTCATGTTGAATTCCATTGTGTTATTTAAGAATGTATTAGCTTAATAAAATGACTAAATATTTGACAGTCCATAAATTAGAAATGAGATGTTCTCTGTCAGAAGTTGCCACTTGTACAAAATACAGTTATACTACTATTGAGTAAATTGATTTCCTGATTATTGAAGATTGATTTTTTTCCCAACAAAATTTGAGAGACCATTTTATATTTGCCATGAGAAGTTAGCATGGGAATATCTGCCAGAATATTCTTTATTTTTTAAATTTCTCCATTTCTCCCACATATAAAAATTCATGGAAAATTTTTATTTCCACTCTTTTACATAGATAAATCCATGAATTTAACTCGGATTCAGCATACTGTGCTACAAAGCTCTTTTGCCCTTCCTCCAATTTCAAAAGATGGGATGCCCTCTTGCTTTCTCAAAGCTGATCCCAAGGTCTCTAATTTCAATACTGTCATCTCTGCGATAGTGGCCTCCTTTGCCTGACAAACTTCTGCTTATTTTTCTTCTTCCTCAAGAAGTGCTTCCATGTATCTCTCCGCCACTTTACCTTTTCCTTCATTTCTCTTCCTTTATTTTTCATTTTTTAAATTAGAGAATTTGTAGACTTACAGAAAAATCATGCAGAAACTACAGCGTTCCCATATACCCCTTATTATTAACACCTTGAACTGGTGTGATACTTTTATTACAAAGAGTGGGAAGACTATTTTACTTGTACAACTACCTATACCCCATGTTTTACATCAGGGTTCACTGTTTGCTTTGTAGAGTCCTATGGTGTATTTTTTAAAAATGTTTATTCTAGTAATTCATTCAAGCTCCTAAAATAAGTCTGTAATAAAGTATAAATCCAGGAGGAAAGAAATTTTGTGTTCACTTGTTTACCACTGAAAACCAACATTTAACATAGTGCCTGACACATTGTAACCGATCAATAAATATGTATGCAAACTAGTTTTGTGCTCCATGCCTCACATTGCAGGTAACTTGCTTGCTCAAGGGCAGAAATGCATCATTCCCTTGAGATGCAATTTCCACAATTGATTAATATCTGTCCCTGAAATGAACCTTTTTAGGAGGCATTATAAAATCGGTGGCAGGAAAAGTTGATGGATTTTGTTTGTGAAAATTTTTCTCAAGAAATTAGGACAAACAGGTAAGCTAGACTACCTCATTTGTGCTTCAGTCTCGTGGAAGATAAAACCCCTCGGTTTTGTTGACACTTCTTCTGTATAATCAACGCAATCCATAAAGAACAAAGACAGAGGTGTAAATATGCCACTGCAGTGCACATCAGGGAACACAATTCTTTAAAAAATACACATTTCCTCTAATGTGTTTCTATAGGAACTGTAATTGGATGCCAGCCTGATGTCTGTAAATAGATGATTTTTGACTATGAAGGTCTATGCCAGAAGAAGCCATTAGTTCTCAATCCTGAACAAATCATACTGGATCACAAATAGTGGTCTCATGATAAATTGATCTGGTTATTGTTTTCTAGTGTCTAAAAATTATCACAGCAACAGCCATGGACAGGTTTGCAATTAATCCTCCCTTTATGCAGGCACATGGTGAGGAGGTCACCTGAATCTTCAGTCAAGAATATGGGTCTGAATCCATCTATTTATGCATTCATCATCAAGCATTCATTAAAGCCAAGTCTGCATGACTGTTCTAGAAGCACTTATTTTCTGTAATTGATGAACTTTTAGATCTCTATAAACATATCTTCTGGGCTGGAAATATTGCATTCTAATCCGTCAGAGATCCCATGTGTGTGTGTGTCTGAAGGTGCAACAAGGATTGAATTATCAAAGCCATCAATTCTAAGGGTCTGATGAACTTATATGCTAGAAACCACTGTGGGACGTCATTTCCTTTGAACAGTCATTGTAGAATACTTCCATTGTGCAAGATGAACCACCAGTTATATCACAAATCTGAAAACATATTTATATATATAATATATATATATAAAAAGACTTTATTAAATATTTTAAAGTAGTTGGGCCAATTAAATATTTAAAACTCATTAAGGCATCGGTTTCTAATTATGTACACTTTTTCTCTCATATTTTCATAACATTTTTTTATACTCAATGACCTGCACTATACACATTTTTTGTAATTCTTTCATGTGGGGAAAAACAGGGCATAATTAATAGTCAAAAGCAAAGAACCTCAAGTTTAGATACTCAAACACATGATTGGATTCTTTCTTCGAAATACCAAAATTTCCTTTACCCACCAAAATGTCTGCACAAGCTAATACTAAATGCTAATAAGTAATTTCAAGTCAAGCAGTGACAATTGGCTTAAATTGAATGTAAATGTGTGATTTTCATTACGGTAAAGTTATATGTAAACAGGGATCCCTGTTTTCAGAGACTGTAAGTTAATGCAATGTTTAGAATCATCATAAAGAAGTACAAAGATTTGGGAGGGGTCCATGGAAATGAGAAGCTTTGAAGTTTAACCTTTATTTTCTTCATGGTACTAACAAGTAATTGCACAGAGGATGGTAAGGCCGCAGAAGGGGAATCTGACTGATGCTACACCGAAACGTCGAAATGCAGAAGAGGCTGCACTGAGCGGGTGAGGATGTAATCACCATATCTCATCACGCCAGTGAAAGTGTTTCTCCAGCTGTCAGGTGTGTGTAAATAAGCTGTGCCATCCCCTAAAACTGCAGTTTTGTCCCAAGTGCTGAGACTGTTTCAGTGAGTTCACAGTGAAGCCAGGAATCCGGTTTTAACAAGCCAGCCAGGTGACTGTTAGAAAAGAGCACGTTTTGGAGACACTGCTTTACACGGAGGAAGGGAATTGTACAGCTCTCCTCTGCGAAGAAGGAGAGTGAGCCAGGCTGACAGATCCACTTATGAAGGACTTTGGGGGAATTTTGCTAGTATAGGTTTTTGGCAACTTAAGAATTTTAGAAATGTTTTACAAGCTAAATTTTTAATATCCACCCATCATAAAAATTGTTTGAGATTGATAGAAACTCATCTAAAATATTTTCCTTGAATTTGGGGCATGAACCAATGGTTACCTCAGAAAATTGTTTCTCTTGAAATGTTTTACAACCTCACACCACCCGGGCCCCACACCCAGCTCCCAGGCCATGCTGCCAGCACCGCCCCCTTGCGTTATTGTAATTGCTTCCTAAACGGTGCCCCTGCTTCTGCCTTTGCACCCATCTCTGTTCCGCCTGGTGTAACTGTACTTATTTACTCAGTTTGTCGTCAGACTCACCCTACACAAGTAGAATGCAAGCTCAGCTAGGGCAGGGAATAGTACCTCAGTGCTCAGCTTTGATCTCAGCTCTGGAAAAATGCCTAGGACCTGATGCAACCTCAATAAATATTCTCCAATTAGTATTTCTGAGTGAGTATTTTCAACGAAGAATGATATATGAATAATTTGTGAAGTAACCACAATTTTTCATAGAAATGGTGATTGCTGGCACAACCATCGATATTTATTATTTTTAAATCTACTGAGGACTTGACGAACACCTTGCGCTGGAGAGAACCGTCCCTGCTCCGGGTCCTCGTCCCCCCTCCCGGGCCCCTGGGTTCCCTCTTCCCCTCCTGCTGGGGCCACAGTGACCCCTTCCCTTGCGGCATGTGCGGGGCTGCGTAATGGCTGGGGTCCCAGCAGCCTCTGCCCCGGCTCTTGTGCAGGGGTAGATGCCCCCGACGCCCCCAGGGGCACGTGTCACCGCGCAGTGCAGTGTTGGGGACGCGCACTGCCCGAGTCGTCACCCCAGGGCCCTCTACAGACAGCTGTCCTATTTGAACGTATCTAGTACACGTTTCTTCTTTACCTTTAGACATTACATGTTGACTTCTAAGGCAGATGCCCCCTGCTCCCCTAGGGTAGCTGCCCTCTGTTCCCTAGGGCAGACGCCCCCTGCTTCCTTAGGGAAGACGCCCCCTGCTCCCCTAGGGCAGATGCCCCCTGCTCCCCTAGAGCAGACACCCCCTGCTCCCCTAGGGCAGTTGCCCTCTGCTCCTCTAGGGTAGATGCCCTCTGTCCCCTAAGGCAGATGCCCACTGCTCCCTTAGAGTAGACCCTGTTTGCAGGAGATTTGAAGCTTAAGAAAATCTGTGTCTTACTGCCAGTTGGTTACAAAGTCAAGAAATGGACATGCCAAGGAATAAATCCCAGAGTTACCATTTAAAAACTTTTAAAATATAGGGTGAAACAAAAGAGTACAAGACAAAGAAACCGGAAATGTTTGTTTGTAGAAAGGAAAACACTACAAATACTGTAAATATCAAAGAAAACCAGAATGTGGATATACTAAACAAGCATTTTTTTAAAGGCTTTAACAATGCTTAACGTGGTGAAGGAAAACAGAGAGAAAGAACTAAAAGATATCTTGAACACAGTGAACAGGAGAATCTAAATAAGGAGATAAACATTTTCAAACTGAGCCAAACAGAACTACTGGAATTGAGACATAATAATGAAAAATGAAATGAAATTTCACAGGAGGCTTTCAGCAGTAGATTGGAGATGGCAGAAGAAAGAATCAGTGAACTCAAAGACAAGAAAATTGAAGAGAGTCAGTCTGAGAAACAGAAAGAAAAAAATATTAAAGTGAAAATCACTTCCTCCCCCATGCTCAGAGGAGGTTGAAAGATTTGTCATTACAAAATTAGAGGATGCTCAACTAAACAGTCAATATTTTAGGAGAGAGCACACTAAAACCATTTGTTATTTATTTGATCTCAAATTTAACGGGGTGTTCTCACTTTTACCTGGAAACTCTACCAGAAGCATCTGTTGCCTCCAATTCTTAATCTCTTTTTCAGCATTTTGTTCTGAATTGAATTGAATTTTATTAGCTTTTTCTTCATCCTGCATCTAGATTTCAGATTTCCCCACTGCGAAATGTCAGGTAACATTCAGCACTCATTTTCCCTCTCTGAAATCTTGATATATTCACCTGCCTTATTTTCTTCTCTGTTCTGTCTGTGTTAGAACATACAAATCTTATTCATTTTACTGTCTTTTGTTAGAATTTTTGAGTGGTGATAAATGAGTATGTGTCATATGATGAGTATAGGTGGGAGTTTTTGCAGATGGCTTCAAACTTTGAGACTGAGTCCCACATATTCCTTGAGATAATATTGTACTTGTTGTTAGACTAATGGTCCAGGAGTGAGCAAATAAATGGATCTAGCATATTTTAAGATGCTATGATATGATACTTCTCTTGGTCTCAAAAGCAAAGTGTAAATTAACTAAAGCCTATGGAAAAGTTTTTCTTTCACTTCCAGTTAATCTATTTTGGTGAATATTTAAATAATTTGGCTTAATGAAGTTGTTTAAATAAGTTTTGTATGGTTCAGTAAATCCTTTGATGTGCATGTGTTGACAATAAAAATGATGTTGATGTGAATGCTTCTTGTCTTGCAAAGATGGATGGAATCAGTAGTTCCAAACTGAGACAGTAAAGTCAAGCTTACACTGTCAAAGGGATCTTTAACATAGATATAAATAACTTTCATATATTTGTACCAAATAAACTCAAATATGCATGAACATTTTCAATAAATTAAATGGAAAGTTCATTTTGTTTGCCTTAAGAAGACATTACAATTCAAGCTCTGCAAGGTAAATGGAGATATTTGAAACATAGCACAAGATCAAGCACTTGTCAAATCAAAAATGAAGGAAACAGGCAGTAAATTGGATTTTCTTTTACAATAGCATGTAGTTTATCTTTTAACACTATAATGGATATTATATTATATGCTTTATGACTTCATTTCATTCATCTAATTTTGTTGCTGAAATTTGAAGAATTTGATAGGTCTCTGTTGTTGCTGTACCACAATTCACTGTCAAGCATTCATATGTTTTTCCACAGGGAAAATATTGCCCATCACTTATCGTCTCAGATGTCAAATAAACAAAACTATTGGTACTCAGCTCAGGGTCAAAGCAATCTCTGATTACTGTTGAGCCCGTCAGAGCTCCTGGGCCCAGTTGTTCTTGCTGCGGGGAAAGGTAAAACTTTGGAATTTCATTTGTCTTTTTTAGGCACTAGAAAATAAATATAAGAACAAAGAAAAGGTAATAGTGCCCCTTTCATTAGATCACAGTAAGTATTCGTAAATCAGGTGATGTGTTAGGGTACATACAGTTAACTAAAAATTAATACTTTTTCCAAGAATTTTATACAACTTATAACATGTTGGTGTTTGATGAAAAGCTGCTGCGTGGTTTCTGATTAGTGACACTGAAAACATCTGATAACTCTCATCTCTCCTTCAAGTCAGGGAAAATATAATTTCCCTGAGAAAGCATGGTTAAGATAATATGAAGTATTTAATATAGAGAATTTGAATAAAGAAATAGAGCCCAGTTTCAAAAACCAAAGGCACAGATTTGCATGGGGTTGGCTTGCCTTTTTAAAAAGGACAGGTTGTGTATTTGTTGTGCTTCTGCTATTGCTGAAAAGTTTGAAGACACTAGTTGCTAAATATTAGCTTATGCAGCTCTCACAATCCTCCCCCTGAGGTACCTATTTTTTTTTCTGGGGTACGTATTTTAATTCCATTTTAAGGGTCAGAAAGTCTAGTTTTCAGATGTTAATTGGCATTTCAATATTTAACATTTAATAAGGGCAATAGAGGGTTGGGGCCCCAGGCTCATTTCAAGTCCATGCTGAAGCCCTGTGGCAACGTGAGCTGCACACATGTAGAATATGGAACAACCAACCAGCTATTCACCCATTTGCAAAAAAAAAACTACTTACTTGTATTTAAGCACCAGCTGCCCTAAACTGATGATTGATAAGTGTGCATTTTACTTATCTAAAAGCCTTTGTGTGTTCCTTATAATGACTGGAATATTGAGATAATTATATGATCCTGAAGAGACTAATTATATTCATTAATTAAAGAGCTGTGTCATAAGATGCAGGGAGGAGAGACAGAGCTAGAGAGGGAGAAAACAGTTGGTTACTGGGAAGACTTTGGAAACAGATGTGTTCATGAAATGAAATTGCCCATATGGCACATCTTCCAGAGACTTCAGTAAACATTTAAATTGCTTTATAGCATTAATTACTTGTGACACTGCTTTTGCATTTGACACTAGTTTGTGACTTGCCATAAGGAGGTGCATATTTTATTAAGGTGGTAATGAGTGCTCATCAGCAAAAATCACAGCAAAACCTGAATACAGAATTGTTTTCCAGTTAATACTGGTTTAAGCACTTCTTTAAAAATCAAGAAGTTTTTACTGGAGACTAGAAATGAATCCTAAACTGTTACAAAACCAGGATTTAGTGCTCTGTTGGACTTTAATAATGTATAGGTACACTGGGTGCATGAAGAAGAAATGTGAAAGAGCCATTCATTACGGAATCTGGTCTTTTTTTCTTTAACCAGGAAACACTGGGCCCTAAGTTGTCTTAGAATGAAACGTAAATGTATGAAATTGCTGATAGGCAACCATTTTTGAACTACAGAAATAGCAATTTCATTTGGTTCAAACATTTCAGATTACTCTTTTCCTTGTAATGAAGTCTTGAGTTTACAATATATTAAAGCTCGTTGTAGTCAGTGTTACAATAGGAAAAAAAAACTGGAAATGAAAATAAATGAGTCCAGGAAATCAGATACTTTTTATAGTGTTATTTTAGGGAAGAAATCTTTCCTAGGTATCAAGTATTGAGAAAATTGCCATTTACCATGCTACTTGTGTACCTGTGGTATCTGTGGCCCATACTACATGTCCAAGAACCTACTAGCTTTCAGTGATTTTTATATTCTTAACCTAAGTTGGCCCAACTCCCCCACTTACCAAATGTTGTGTTGCTGTCCAGAATTAAAGATAATGGGGGAAAGAGCAGTTTTTAATGATACTACTATTCAACCAACTTGTTCTTGAAGCCACAGATCTACATCCCATGTCCCTCCTGCAAATTTTTCATTTACCTTTGACCACTCATGTCAGCATTTCTACTTAGTAACTGGCATATTATTATGATGTGAACCATCTGATAAATACCGATTTATACGATAATTTTTTTCCCTTCTAAACTAATCTGATATCTTCTACCAGTAACTTATCAAGAACAAGATGTTTTAGTTATCCATTATATGGATAAAATGTCAACATTCACAGGATTTAGTGAGAATTATTGAAGCTGAGTTGTTGAGGTTTTGTTTTATTGTGGTTTTTTTTTTTTTTTTTTTTTTTTGCGTGGGCAGGCTTCGAGAATCAAACCCATGTCTCTGGCGTGGCAGGCGAGAATTCTGCCACTGAGACACCGTTGCACTGCCTGAGGCTTAGTTTTAAAAAAGCCTTTCCGAGATTTTGTCTAATTGAAACATAAACTTTAAAACAGCATTCTAAAGCTATTTTAAGTGGCTTGTTTAAATTTGCAACCCTCATTCTAGTTCATTTTCTTTCCTGTTTAACTGAAAAGGAAAACTGTTTAAAACATTTTTAACTGGGCGGGCCATGGTGGCTCAGCAGGCAAGAACGCTCGCCTGCCATGCCAGAGGAACCAGGTTTGATTCCCGGTGCCTGCCCATATTAAAAAACAAAACAAAACATTTTTAACTGTTTAACTGTTCAAAAACCTCAAACATTCTCATTCTACACTGTTACTGTAGTAACTTCTACTCTGTACATTTCACCTAATTTTCTCTTCCAATGTGCTCTTTTCCCTCTTAAGCTCAACCACAAACTATTCAAAGATGTCATCTAATACACCATATACTAATTTAATGCTATTCCATATTGAAATTCCACTAAACCCATATGTATTAAAAACGCTGCAGAAGCATATGCATTACTCTTAATTTCTATGACTTTGAAGGATTTTAACATTTTAAAGTGCCAGTGATTTTAAGTGTTTTCAGGTTGAAAAAAGCATATAAGCAAAAGAAATGCTTTAAGATCTATTGGGACTGATTTGAAATGTTAGGCTCAGACATGAGAATACAGTAATACATTAGCCGTACTTAAATTAAAATAGTTTATTAGCTTTTCTTTTAATATAAACATGAGAAAGAAAACCACTATAGGTTGTAGCATTCTTTTCAAAATACAATTGCAATCAATACTAAAATCTCCAGGCTCCAAACTCCATAAAGCAATGTTTTTTGAGGTGGTACACTGTAATACTTTATATATGATTATTTATGTCTCTATTCTTTAAAAATGATGGAACTACAGCACTCAATATGAAGTGAAGTATTGCAATACTGAAAGTAGTTCTAATACAGAAATGCTGTTTTTAGGCAAAATTCCTACATGTACATTTGATAAGGCAGGAGAAAAGAGATTTCAGAGTTGACAATGATAATGTAAAAAAAAAATTTCAAATGTAGGTGACACTGTTATCATCAATCTCTTAAAATTACTTATTCCCTACTCTTTAAAGCTGAAATCAGGGTTCCTATAGAGTGTGTAAGTTTCCTCTTTAAACTCCAGGACTTCATATAAGATGACTACAGATAGCTTAATGTACCTGTTTCCTAATTATCCACCACTAACAGGGTCCAGTTTCTTTCTTTTTGGGGGGGGTCCAATTTCTTTTATTACATGTGAATTTCATTGCTCTTCATAATCTCCTTTTACCAAATCTAGAGAAAAGAAACTTAGGTGATTAAAACAGATGAACGGTGCACAGCCTTGCAAAGGACTATTTTAAAAACAGGAAAGCCCTTCTATGGAGATTACAGGTGTTTCAAAGTCTTGGTGCAATTTCAAGCTTTGATACTAGTAGAGTATCAAAGTAGAAGTATAAGTGCTACAAAACTTACAAAACATCATTTGAAAGTTTACTTAAATTTGTTTTAAACTTACGTAGTTTTGTAAATTTTTAGTATTAAGCTTTTAATTTTAATTTTTTGTTTCAATGTCTGCCATCTTCAAGAAGTCCTGAAACACAAAATTAAAATTGAAAACATACTCAGAATTCACAAAACTAAGTGTTTTGTGAATTTTGAGTATTAAGCTTTTAATTTTAATTTTTTGTTTCAATGTCTGCCATCTTCAAGAAGTCCTGAAACACAAAATTAAAATTGAAAACGTACTCAGAATTCACAAAACTAAGTGTTTTGTGAATTTTGAGTATGAAGCTTTTAATTTTAATTTTTTGTTTCAATGTCTGCCATCTTCAAGAAGTCCTGAAACACAAAATTAAAATTGAAAACGTACTCAGAATTCACAAAACTAAGTGTTTTGTGAATTTTGAGTATGAAGCTTTTAATTTTAATTTTTTGTTTCAATGTCTGCCATCTTCAAGAAGCCCTGAAATAAAAAATTAAAATTGAAAACGGACTCAGAATTCACAAAACCAAGTAAGTATAAAAGAAACGAAAACTTTCAGATGTGTTTTTTAAAGGTTTGTTTGCATTTATACTTATGCTGCAGTGCCTGGGGCGCCCAAAAGGCACTTTATAAAAGCTTAGACCTGCATCAAGACTTTCAGATACTTTGTATCTCATTATGTGCTTGTTATCATTGGATCACCATGTTGGTTGGAAATATTAACTAGATTTTAACAAATAAGAGGAAATTATCTTAACTAGATTTTAACAAATAAGAGGAAATTATCTTAACTAGATTTTAACAAATAAGAAGAAATTATCTTAACTAGATTTCAACAAATAAGAGGTGAGACGCAAGCACTATTAGAGTTCACAAGAAATGAAGTGTGGACATAGCAGATGTAGATAATCAATAACTGATACTTTCTCTGTTGATAACCCAACATGCTGAAATGGTAATAAGTAGTGCTTGGAAGGAATTTCAGTACATGCTATCCAGCAGCTTTTTTGTTTAAGTTGACTGCCAATGACTAGCAGCTTCAGTGATACAGTAGGGAGGATGAACCTTTCAGCACCTAACAATGCTAGTCTCTGCTGCCAAGTTGTTTTTATAGTTGTTTTATAGTTGGTTTTATAGTTGTTAAGAGTCCCATGTTTTAATAGTAATACTGCATTAATTTTAAAGGCATATGCAACAATATCGGGGTGGGTGGTTGGGGCAGGAAAAATAGGAAAAACATAAAAGTTATATGGTTAGTGTCTTTAAAATTTAAGTTATTAATTAAAAAAACCACACATTGTTCACAGCTACTGCCTAGACAGTAAGCAAACATCTGTGTGTGGGTTGGGAGCTTTCACTTTGGAGTGGTTTTCATAACTCTGTTTACATTAGAAAGGACAGAAGAGTGTTACATTGACAAGGTTGCGTTCTTTCCTATACAGTGTAGTCTTCGCTGTCCACGAGTCTCTTGAATTTGAATTTGATGTCTTTTCCTTAGATGAAAATATTAACTTTGCTGGTTTTTGAGCAGGAGTGGTGACGTTTCTCCAGTCTTTGTAGATGAGGGGTTTTATGATGTTATAACCCCTCATTTCTCTCTTTAAGAGAGGATGGCATTAGAGCGCTGAATAACGATGAAATCATCAGCGCTGAAAGACCGTCTCAGAGCAGCTCTATATAAACATGCGTATTTGTCTTCACATAATCTGGAAATGACCTAGGAAAAAGTCAATCAAATAGAATATAGGTACAAGAATTAAAAAATGCGTTTAAAAAAGGTTCCAATCTTAAAAGGAATCACCAATGATGAGCCACATATGGAGAGTCTATTAGAGTTCATACATAATTACTGCTACTTTGGCTATCTGAGATCTACATGTTAGGTTCTGAGAAAGCTACTTCCTGCCAATTCACTAAGACACAGAGTAATACAGATTGAGGGCTATGATTAGATTGGCAGAGCAAACAGAAACTTTCTCTACTGGAGAGGTCTAAGACTGAAGCACCAAAAGATATTATTTCACTTGCACTTTAATTACGGTAGAAAAATGTATCACTCTAAAGTACCTTCCAAGGTACCACAGAAAGTGTGAATTTTAAGAATGTGTCCATTTCAGTTATAATTTTGCTGTATTCACACCAAAAATCATAAGCCATAATATTGCCACGTCCTCGGTAAATTACCATTTCCATTAAACCCATGCACTCTGTACATCTAATATTTGAAACACTTACATGTTATACCTTCTAAATATAAAGGTATAAATATATACCTTCTATATAGACCTATATTTAGAAGGTATAACATGTTGTAAAACATGAATTTATAAACTGAGATAAAGGCAGTCAAGAGTAATAAATAAATTATATACGTAAGTATAACCAGGGAAACAATCCTATGGGTTATGTAGAAGGGTAGAGGTTCAAAAGGAAAACTATTAAAAACATTAAATTTCATTAGAAATATTGAGTTACAGTCAGAAGAGATAATAATATCTATCATTTTTGAAATGTGGATCCTTGTATAAATCATAAAAGACACAGGAAATATGACTCCAAAGGGTTAATAAGATCCTCAATGTGTTAATTTAAAAACTTTCTATTTTCCTAATCACTTCTTAATATTATTAATGATTTAGTGTCAGATGTGTAAGATCCTCAATGTGTTAATTTAAAAACTTTCTATTTCCCTAATCACGTCTTAATATTATTAATGATTTAGTGTCAGATGTAGGCTTTGGTGGCTGAGTGAGAACCCAGCTTAGTGACTTCAACACCTTACCTCTAGATTTTGTGCTCTTTCTTTGCTAAGAGGAGCAAACAGAAAATTCCTATCGTTGTCACCGGCTAGGGAACGAAGGCCAAAGTAGTACTTGACATAAACACTGTCAGGAACATCAATATCAAACTGTAGTAGCTCCAAACAATGAATTGCTATCTCAAGCCTAGGGAAGGAAGGATATAACAAAATAACAAGACAATTTTTAGACAATTGGACTAGCTTCAAAAGTATCATTGAGCTACTAGGATAGCTCTAAATTCTGTTTTGAAACAAATAAAGGCTACCCAGCTGGAGTAACACACTCATGTTCAGACAAGGCACAGCTATTTGTGGTCCTTTCTGCGTCCCAGCACTCTGAGTTTGGGACGTAGGGGAAAAGGTCACAGCCCTCTTATGCTCTCGTGCTGCTGACTCGGGGGCTCATTCTTCAGAGTTCCATTAGTGCGGCTGTACGATTCATACTCTACACTCACTCACAAGGCCCACTACAGTGATCAGATGAAAGGAATGATTTCTGCTGTTTATTAGCTCTGAAGAACTTGCAGACATTTCCACCGGGCTGATAACAGGAAGGGGCTTATTGAAGTAGAGAAGCACCAACAAAAGGAGTGGGCACATCACCACGGCAACAAATGGATCCATCCAGAGGTACTGATTATCTCTGAGGAGGGAAAAACTCTTGAGGCAACAAGGATTCATCTCAAATAAATATATAAATAAACAAACAAGCTGTATTCGATGGGGAAGGGGCTCCCCTCCCCCTGCCCCACTGCAAGGGGCTATGCCAAAGGGCATAATGCAAGTCTCTGCCCACCTTAATTTCACTAAGTTGAGAAACTGTCACTTTGGCAGGACAGAATATTCTATTTTTAAATTCTGGAAGGCAGAAAGATCAAAGATGTTTTGACTAGACTAAATCCATTTTACAACAGGCCCTTTGGCAAAGCACTGGATGTAAAAACTTAGTGTTTCTCCTGTGTTGGGAGGGAAACCCCAAGATGCTGAGCATGCACCAGTCCTCTGCAGAGCATGGCACAAACACATATGCAGTCACCGTTTAGTAAGTGGGAAAGGAAAATTCGAGGAGCAGTCCTTTGCCAAGTGTTCAAGTAAATGAAATCAGAGTACATCTTACCTTCACAGTAATCACATTAGGGAGTGTCTAAAAATTGTCTAAAAATGATAAATACCTAAAAAAGCATGCTAGAGGCTTTATTTCTGGCTTTTAATATGTTTTAATATTTTATCCACTGGATAGGTCAACAAATGCTCAATGTTCTACTGCATGGAGAGCAGTGAGAGTAAGAGCGGAGATGTTGTTTCTCATTTGAACTTAAAACCCAACTGAACCTGCCACCAAGATTAATCTGTTCATATTTCCGTAAGTCTATAGAAATGGAAATCACTTTGCTTTGATAATCAGCTAATCAGGACTCAATTTACTACAGAAATAAATACACTTCACTATGCCTGTTATAGTTTCTCCACTAATAAATTTTAATTGTGCAGAAATACAGTACTTCATAGGATTAACATGTCTATTAATAGAGGTTTAATCATTGAAGGAAAGCATTATTCCTACAGAATATGCATCTTCTGGGTTTTGTTTTGTTTTGTTTTTTAAATGGCTAGATGGCTGAACAGCAAACCATTTATAGGCACAGCCAACTTTCTGACTAGAAGCTGTTCAATTTAACTTCTTTTGAAGGGAGATATATTCTAAGAAAGCATATAGATGGAAAGTTTTAACAAAAATCTGATAGAACTGGTTTTAAAACTTTTCAGTTTTAAAACAGACTCAATTGTAGTCAACAGCAGAGGGACAAAATAAATGTATATGAAATACCTTGTTTTAACGCTGTCCACTTTCTGAAGATCATGAACAAAAGCAGCCTGCTACAAATAGAGCTGCTTCCTGGTGTTTCTTATCATACACAAAAAGCATTGTTTAAGACTAATCTTGTAGCTAGATTCTGCCACTACTCCCTGGGACAATCTACATGTTTCCCTGCACACTCTCTGATACTGTAACAAGAGCCAGAGGCCCAGCCAGCTTAGTTTCAGGTTTTGAGAAAGTATCAGCCACCATCATGGCAGGGGTAGTGCTCCTGTTTATGAGTTTTCCTTCCTTTGAGGGACCAATTTGAAGATTGATAACAGCAGTGATCAAAGTCAAAGTAGCTTCGGCAACTTCCAAAAAGTACTTCCGCTCATTTCAAATCCATGGTGGAGACGTCCTTTGTCACCCCACCCTTTGCTAAGTAAGATGGCCAGCAATATAACAATGACCATTTAGTTTACACTATTATCGAAGTGGTCCTTTTCACAAAACCCCATTCTAACAGCAATCAACATTTGCTGGCTCCCCTTCAGAAGTATCCTCGCTTCAGTTTCAAATATGTATAGCTTGGTAATTCTGAATAACACTGAGTGAGGTCACTAAAACACAACCTTGGCCTTTTCTGCCAGGATTTTAATCTCCCTATACTGCTCATTCTAATCAAGAGGTGCTCTCATTTCCCTAAATGCCACCCACAAAGAACATTTTCCCCAACAAGTAGGCATGCTGAAAGTCTGCTGGAAACACCTCTGACTCATCCTGCCTACTACCTTCCAGGTCCTTTCCAGTGGCAGGATGGCCACGCTGGCCAGGTTGGAAGCCCTCATTAGGTTTGGTTTTCTGTCCCATGTCAGCGTGCGTGCAGTCTTAGAGTAGCCATATTACTAACCAAGGGACCTCACACTCTCAGGCTCAAGACCCCACAAAGTGCTGTTATGAATGGCTGAGTACCCCAGGAATCTCTTCAACATGAGCACTGGTTTCTCAAACTGCCTGAGAAAGGAGTTTCCAGTTTCCATAAGACCTACTTATTAACACATGAAACACTCCCAATAGGGAAGGAGACAGGAAAACATGAGTTCTGAAGCTTTTACATTTGGCTAATTTTGTTTCACACCAAGGAGTGCCCATCTTATATCATGGTTTCTGCAACAACAGATCCTCAGATAAAGAAAAAGGGGGGTGGGGGAAGACAGCAAAACCAAATATAAAATGTGTGACTCAGATTAAAGCTGTAACTTCAATAGTCCAGGGGCCACCTAATTCCTTGACAGTAGTCAAACACTTACTTCAAACGCCAGGGGCGAACCTCTTAAAACTGGACTGCGACTGGTAGAAAGCTTTAAAAATGCTGTAAAGATATTTATTGTACTATGCTGTAAGCTTTATCTATCAGAAACCACCAGAAAAAAAACTTATCAAAAGCAGATTATTACACCAACACATCAGTAACTACCAATTAATGATGTAAAATATGAATTTGGACCACAGCTGGAAAGAAAGAAGTACGTACTTTTATGCGTATTTCAGTTCTCTGCACGTTACCTTTAAAAATATTTCTTAAAATGCAAACTTTATGAGAGCAAATGAGGTATTGGAAAATGGTTAGAAAATTCACCCAAACCTTATGAACTCACATGTTCTCAACTGTAAGGCCCTGGAGGATCTTGCAGTCCACCTTCCATGCAGCCTGATTGTCCCAGACCCTGGAGGCAAGAAGAATGGCTCCCAAAACAATTCTTCTCCAGGTAGCGGGACAAAGGTCGATCTCAGCATAAGTTAAAAGCCTTTCTAAGTAAACCTGCAAAAGTAGAGCACTGGTCTTTGATTTTAGTTCAGTTTAAGTGCCATGACAAGAACTATTATGAATGGTAGATGTTTGGACTAAGAAATGCCTTTTATTCTTCCCTTCTATAGAGACTGCTCAGTCCACCTGAGCAAGAGGCCAGATCACAATTGAGGCAGCTCCCTCTGCTGACCACTCTGCCCATGTAAATTTCCAGCCCAATTCTGGTCATGGGAATGACTGGACATCTCAGCAAAGGTCATCCTGAAGCACTGTATTATCTTCACACTCAGAAAGGGCAGCATATCCCAGCCCAGGGTGGGGAGCCTGCCTGTGCAATGTGCCACACCTGGCTGGTAGTTAACTGGTGATTTCACAGGTAGGTAATGTTTGAATATGTAAAGCCTGAGTGGTGATCCTGAGTATGTTTTTATCTTCTTCTGCTCACAGTAACAGTTTTGTGTACTAGCTTGCAGAAAAGAACTGGTGACCGAGAGCCTCCCAGTGGCTGCTGTGCAGCACAGCATGACAGGCAGCCATGCACAGTGCGCGCTTGAGGCCAGTCTGGACAACTGGAAGAGTCCTGCACTCAGTGCCTTTCCAAGAACACACAATCTGCAGCTTAATCAATTCCCATCGATTTACAAGGCAGCACAGAGCCACCAGTCTCTTCCTTCTGGGACTCTAAAACCTGACAGTTGGTGAGATGATTCAGACATTATTTTACATGTAGGGAATATTCATCAAACATTGCATGTTCTTAGATTCTGCTTCCATTCTCCCAAAAACTTGAAGCTCTCTAAGAACCTTTCTCACAGAACTCAACTTTCTACTTTATAGGAGTTAAGTAGAAGCATTTCAACAAAACTGGCAATCCTTCGAGCTCCTGTCACCTTAACTGGCATGTTTGCTATGTACTGATACTCCCTTATACCATTTGCTACCCCCCCGCAGTGATCAATGGAAGAGATTTATTTTTTCCTACTGAAGACTCAAGTCTTGTGTCAATGTACTTGATCCTACCCATGCCCACTTCTGCAGAAAAATGCTCCCCAAATGATCACATCTCCTCACAAAGAATTTCTCCTCTGCCAAAGAATTTTCTCAGGATGAACCTATTTCTCATCCCAACCTTCAGGATGCATCCTTTCATTCTGTTCACGGTGTCATGCCCTGATGCAGTTCTCCTCTCCCATCCTCACCTCAACTCACTGCAGTCCGCACCCTGCTGCTCACTGTCTTCAAGCTTTTCTCACCATGGCCAGTGGCGCCCTCGCACGTACACACCAGAGCCTTTCACCCAACTCCGCATTCCCCGCGTCTTCCCGAGTAACACCAATGACACTAACACTCACCTAGCTGCCATGACTTAACGTGACTCATCCCACTCCAATCTGACAGCAATTCCTATCAATTCTACCTTCAGCAAGAAGCTGACCACTCAACGAGGGACAGAAGTCCCAGAATGAGCTGAGACTCAGCATCAAGGGATTGAGAAAACCTTCTCAACCAAAAGGGGGAAGAGTGAAATGAGACAAAGTGTCAATGGCTGAGAGATTCCAAACAGAGTCGAGAGGTTGTCCTGGAGGTTATTCTTATGCCTTAAGTAGATATCACGTTATTCAAGATGCAGTGGAGAGGCTGGGGGGAGCTACTTGAAAATGTGGAACTGTGTCCCAGTAGCCATGTCTCTTGAAGATGATTGAATAATGATATAGCTTTCACAATATGACTGTGGGATTGTGAAAACCTTGTGTCTGATGCTCCTTTTATCTACTATGTCAACAGACCAGTTCAACAGACCAGTAGAACATATGGAATAAAAATAAATAATAGGGGGGGAACAAATGTTAAATTTAGTTTGAAATGCTAGTGATCAATGAAAGGGAGGGGATAAGGGGTATGGTATGTATAATTTTTTTTCTGTTTTCATTTTCTTTCTTTTTCTGAATAGATGCAAATTTTCCAAGAAATGATCATGATGATGAATATGCAACTATGTGACGATATTGTGAATTACTGCTTATATATGTAGAATGGAATGATCAAAATAGGAATGTCTGCGTTTGCTTCGTGTTTTGGGGATTAAAAAAAATTAAATTAAAAAATTAAAATAAAAAAAGAAGCTGACCACTGCCTAGCTCCTTCTATATGTAATGCAGGATCGCCTTTTTCAAAGTGCTACCTCTTTAGAGAGACTCTTCCTGATCATTCTACCTAAAATTAACTCTTCTAAACACTCCTTATCCCTTAGTCCTGTTTTATCTTCTGGTTCTTTATCATTATCTGAAATATCCATCTTTTAAAAAATACTCATTTAAAAAGAAAAACTTGTCTTCTTTACTGGAATATAAGCTCCATAAAGGCAAGAAACTTTGTTCAATCTGTTTCTCTAACTCTAGTGGCAGAGAATAGGTACTCAGTGAGAACTGAAGGAATGAGCAACTTCTCAGCAGCCTTTAGCATTTGACCACAACTTTCTTGAATTTCTCTTAACTTGGTTCCTCTTTTATTATGCTCTCCTGGTTCTTCTACAACTGTAGCCACTCCTCTAAGAACTTGCCCCTAAAATATTGATAGTCCCTGCACATCCATCTTCTGTCCACTTTTCATTCTACACACTTTCTCTGCATCTGAAGAGTTACTCTTAATTCCCTACCATTAACTCCGATTCATGCTCCGGGCCCATATATACAAGTTATTACTAGACATTGCTATTCTGCTACCTCACAGGTACATCAAGCTTAATGGGTTTAAAATGAACTCCCTTCCAAACCCAGATGCTCTCCTACATGAATTACCTTTTTTTTAGGTATGGAAGTACCATTCTTGCCTCTCTCTCTAGCATATGCTAAGCATTCCAAATGGCTTGCTGCTCCATGAAAAGACCTGTGTCTGATCCAAAATCCATAGAGGGGTTTCTATTTTAAATGCCTTGTCTCCTAAATTCTACTTGGAGAGATAAAGGAGTAGGTGCTGACGTAAGTACTCTTTCCCTCCAAACCATGCACTTAACTTTCCTCTGCAAGTTTTCTGTAGAAAGAATTTAAAAAATCCCAACCACCTCTCACTTAAATAGAATTTATTATTTAAAATGGTAAACTCTTATAACTGACTAGCAAAGCTTGCCCATGAACTACTACTACTGACACTCCACTCTTGGGTAACTTCATGGAAATGAACAGTGATGGATTAACACCCATCAGGATATACCTATAAACTGCTGGGGGAATACAACCTGGAACTCATCTCAGACCTACACTGAATTCATCTCTGCCTCTGGAGCAGGTTGTTTTGTTACTGCTCCCCACCCTGACCCCATCAGGACACCCACATGCACCCATGTACACGTCTGTATGCACTGCATGTGCATGTTTCTGGGCGGGGTGGGGTATGGGGTGGAAGAGATCAGAAATCTCTCTTGCTGCCTTTAATAGCTATTGTTTTGCAGGTTTCTCTTAATAATGTTCTGATAATTTCAGGAGCTTACTTTTATATGAAAAACAGGACTGCATCATGGTGTACAAGCAGAAATTTCTAAAGATGCTTTATAACAAAAGAATTAATTATCTTACCAAAGTCACTATTGCACATTCAGCTGTTAGCCGCACAGCTCTGAAAATAGTCTGAACAAATGTGTAAACAAATCTGTACTGAGGATCATGCTTAAAATATTCCTCTGGAATCTTTACTGGCTGAAAGAAGGAAAAATGTACTATAAGTAACCACTGAAGAAAAATTCTTAAGTATTTTTATGATAGCAACCTTCAAACTTATGTCAATGTGTCCTTTAAAATAATTTTGATTGGGGGACATGCCTTTAAATCCTTTAAATATAAACAATGAACAATAAAACCAGTGAATCAATACCCTCCCACCAGTCATTAAAGGAAAATACAGGCACAAGCTTAGAAAAATTACAGTGTTCCTTTCCATTTTCCTCCCACAGAGGAAATTTAAGAAATTTATAAGCTCAGAAATCTTATTTATCATCATATCTCATACTCATTTGCAACAAACGCTGCAAAAACTTGGAACCATAAGGCTCTAAGGTGACAATGTTCAATATAGGAGCCATATGTGGCTACTTGAGTCCTGGAAATGTGGCTAGTGTGACTGAAGAAATGAATTCTTAACTCTAAGTAATTCTAATTAATCTAAATAGTTGTAAAACTTTTCACATAGATGTTACATATTTGTTAGGTTTACTTTTAAGCATTTTGCTCGTTTGATGCTGTTAAAAATAATCTTTTCTGTTGTTTGAGCTCACTGTTTATCAAAACTGCAACTAAGCTCATACTGTATCATATCTCCTATTCAACAACCCATTTATAAAATGATAGCGATACAGTGTGGGGTGGGGAAGAACTTAAAGGAAGATGATTTTGATCTCAAGCTTCAGTGTTTTTCCTCTAGTAATTATTCACAAAGCTAATCAGCATGAAATAACATGAGGGAAAAATACAATCTTAACAAAGCTGACACTTACCATGAGCGGATGTGATCTCTCATCAAAAAAATCCAGGGACCTATCTGCATCTCTATAAAATAACAATGTGCATTAAAAACATTAAGTCACGAAATGTTACTATCTTAGCTAAAAGTTGAATGAAACGTTTAACCTCCAACAGAGCAAACAGTTTTTCAAATTCTTCTCCTGGATCTTGGCCTCAAAAGTTTCCTTTTTACTCACTACAACCATGTACTGTGAAATTTTTTTGACCGTAACTAGCCAACGTTTAAATACTTCTCTAAAGTAAACAAATTTATTTTCACTCCTTTCACCTCACGTTGGAACACACAAGAAATTTTACAAAGCTGCAGTAGTGGGCAAAATTCTTTATAAATCAGTTCAAAAATGAAATTCAGATTTCCCTGGGTTTTTCTCTTTAGTTCTCTATATTGTATTCCTATCATGTATTTCTTCTTATCTCTGCTAAGTACCTTAAATTTAAAACACCTTAATATCATCCTCAATGGGGAAAAATTGAAAACTTTCCCCCTAAGATCAGGAACAAGACAAGCATGTCCATTATCACCACTATTATTCAACATCGCGTTGGAGGTTCTAGCCAGAGCAATTAGACAAGAAAAAGAAATACAAGGCATCAAAATTGGAAAGGAAGAAGTAAAACTATCACTGTTTGCAGACAATATGATACTATACGTCGAAAACCCGGAAAAATCCACAAAAAAACTACTAGAGCTAATAAATGAGTACAGCAAAGTAGCAGGTTACAAGATCAACATTCAAAAATCTGTAGCATTTCTATACACGAGCAATGAACAAGCTGAGGGGGAAATCAAGGAACGAATCCCATTTACAATTGCAACTAAAAGAATAAAATACCTAGGAATAAATTTAACTAAAGAGACAAAAAACCTATACAAAGAAAACTACAAAAAACTGTTAAAAGAAATCACAGAAGACCTGAATAGATGGAAGGGCATACCATGTTCATGGATTGGAAGACTAAATATAGTTAAGATGTCAATCGTACCTAAACTGATTTACAGATTCAATGCAATACCAATCAAAATCCCAACGACTTATTTTTTGGAAATAGAAAAACCAATAAGCAAATTTATCTGTAAGGGCAGGGTGCCCCAAATTGCTAAAAGTATCTTGAGGAAAAAAACCGAAGCTGGAGGTCTCACGCTGCTGGACTTTAAGGCATAGTATGAAGCCACAGTCGTCAAAACAGCATGGTACTGACATAAAGATAGATATATCGACCAATGGAATCGAATAGAGTGCTCAGATATAGACCCTCTCATCTATGGACATTTGATCTTTGATAAGGCAGTCAAGCCAACTCACCTGGGACAGAACAGTCTCTTCAATAAATGGTGCCTAGAGAACTGGATATCCATATGCAAAAGAATGAAAGAGGACCCGTATCTCACACCCTATGCAAAAGTTAACTCAAAATGGATCAAAGATTTAAACATTAGGTCTAAGACCATAAAACAGTTAGAGGAAAATGTAGGGAGATATCTTATGAAACTTACAATTGGAGGCAGTTTTATGGACCTTAAACCTAAAGCAAGAGCACTGAAGAAAGAAAGAAATAAATGGGAGCTCCTCAAAATTAAACACTTTTGTGCATCAAAGAACTTCATCAAGAAAGTAGAAAGACAGCCTACACAATGGGAGACAATATTTGGAAATGACATATCAGATAAAGGTCTAGTATCCAGAATTTATAAAGAGATTGTTCAACTTAACAACAAAAAGACAGCCAACCCAATTACAAAATGGGAAAAAGACTTGAATAGACACCTCTCAGAGGAGGAAATACAAATGGCCAAAAGGCACATGAAGAGATGCTCAATGTCCCTGGCCATTAGAGAAATGCAAATCAAAACCACAATGAGATATCATCTCACACCCACCAGAATGGCCATTATCAACAAAACAAAAAATGACAAGTACTGGAGAGGATGCGGAGAAAGAGGCACACTTATCCACTGTTGGTGGGAATGTCAAATGGTGCAACCACTGTGGAAGGCAGTTTGGTGGTTCCTCAAAAAACTGAATATAGAATTGCCATACGACCCAGCAGTACCATTGCTAGGTATCTACTCAAAGGACTTAAGGGCAAAGACACAAACGGACATTTGCACACCAATGTTTATAGTAGCATTATTTACAATTCCAAAGAGATGGAAACAGCCAAAATGTCCATCAACAGACGAGTGGCTAAACAAACTGTGGTATATACATACGATGGAATATTATGCAGCTTTAAGACAGAATAAACTTATGAAGCATGTAATAACATGGATGGACCTAGAGAACATTATGCTGAGTGAGACTAGCCAAAAACTAAAGGACAAATACTGTATGGTCCCAATGATGTGAATCGACATTCGAGAATAAACTTGGAATATGTCATTGGTAACAGAGACCATCAGGAGTTAGAAACGGTAAGATAATGGGTAATTGGAGCTGAAGGGTTACAGACTGTGCAACAGGACTAGATACAAAAACTCAAAAATGGACAGCACAATACTGTCTAATTGTAATGTAATTATGTTAAAACACTGAATGAAGCTGCATCTGTGCTATAGTGTTTTGTTTGTTTGTGTCTTTTGTTTTTTCTTTTTCCTTTTTTATATATATATATATTTTATTATTTTTTTCTCTATATCAACATTCTATATCTTTTTCTGTGGTTTTGCTAGTTCTTTTCCTAAATAGATGCAAATGTACTAAAAAATGATCATCATACATCTATGTGATGATATTAAGAATTACTGATTGCATATGTAGAATGGAATGATTTCTAAATGTTGTGTTAATTTTTTTTTCTAATTAATAAAAAAAATTTAAAACACCTTTTTATTTTAAAAGAGGCCTATCTTTTAATTTTAAGGTTCACCATGCTAATACATCGTGCTCATGTAAACCAGTGGTTCTCAAAGTGTGGTCGGCAGGCTCATGGGGATTCCCCAAGTACCTTCAGCAAGCCTGTGAGGTCAAAACTATTATCATAATACTAAGGCATTACTTGCTTTTTCACTGTTTGACATTTGCTATCATTATATAAAAGCAAAAATGGGTAAACCTGTCAGTTCCTTAGCATGAATCAAGGCAGTGGTATCCACTGCACCACTGGTCATTCTATTTTTTGCTACCACACACCAGCAATTAAAAAAAAAAGCCAGCATCATTTAAGAACGTCTCTGATGAAGCGGCAAAAATTAAACTGTTATTAAATCCTGGCACTTTTAATATTTTGAGTGAACTGATGGAAAATAGATATAAATCTCTTCAGCACACTGGAGTATAGCTGCACTGAGGAAAAGCATCGTTTGACCTGACTGACTTGCAAGTTAAACGAGTTACCTTTTTGTTAAAAACAAAAATGTACATGAGAGCACGTGACAAACTGCATTCTCTCTAAAATGAACAGAACTAGCCTGTCATTTCAAGAAAAACAACTCAAGAATTTGCTGCCAATGATAAAATTCAAGCTTTCAAGCTAAAAGCCAGTATTTTGGAAAATATGTGTCTTCTACTGTGAGTTTAACAGCTTCTCAATACTTTTTAAATAAGACTGGTGGTGATACTAACAAAGGTGAGTTTTTGGCTGTATAATGAAATATACATCTTCCAAATGATCAATGTATATTATAAGCTCATGTATGGGTAACATATCCATTCAACATACAAGACAGACTATGTTAATGTAAGGCTCACTGATGTGGTTTAAAATTCCACTGAAACTAATTAAAGAAATTATCACTATAGAATTTTGGTGTAGTATCTAAGAATATCCACAATTATCCTAAGGCTTTTAAAATTCACCTTTTTTCAACTACTTAATCTACACAAAGCTGTGTTTTCTTCATATTGTTTCTTCAAAACAACAGAATGCAAATGACTGAAGGCAGAAGTAGATATGAGAATACAGCTGTCTTTTATTAAGGTAAACATTAAAGAGATTTACAAAAAATTTAAATCAATGATGTACTTTTCAGTCACATTTTTTGTTGTGAAAAAAAGACTTTTCAGGGAAAATATTTATGTTTACACAGTGCTTCTCAGCCAGGGGTAATTTTGTCTCCCAAAGGGGGACACTTCTTCATCATTTGGCTATGTCTGGAGACATTTTGGGTTATCACAAGGGGTGAGAGGACAGGCACTACTGGCATTTCATGGACGTTGCTAAAAATCCTAAAGTGCACAGGGCAGCCCCCCACAACAAAATCTTATAGTGCTGAGGATGAGAAACCCTGTATTAGCATACAATGGACTTAAACTTTTAAACTCTCAATTTTAATTTTTAATGCAGTATATATTAATATAATCCACATAAATAAATGATCATTGGGGTCCCTCAATAATTCAAGAGATAAAAGCATCCCAAGGAGGAAAAAAACCCCCAAATGAATCACTTCAATGCTGCAATAATATTGAATATTTACAGCTTACTCCAATAATAGCCACAGATATTACCTAACACTAAATTTGATATCAT
Source organism: Tamandua tetradactyla (assembly GCF_023851605.1). NCBI lineage: Eukaryota > Metazoa > Chordata > Mammalia > Pilosa > Myrmecophagidae > Tamandua > Tamandua tetradactyla. Next base: position 129,171,814 of record NC_135328.1, read on the forward strand.
GCAAAATAATTAGCTAAAATAACAAGGCAGGTTTTAAAAGAGCTCACCTGTACTTTATGCGGTAGTATATTGCTAAGGTCACACTGTGGAGGGAAAAATATATATAATTGTAAAAAAAAGATATTTTTTAGACCTAAAGACATTAAAAAGTAAGGGGGATGAGGGGTGGTTAGAGATCTTCCCAGTGGTCCTGAAATACTGAACGTATGAGTACCATATGGGTACTTTTCCCCTTATTTTAGTTCTTTGGTGTTTAACAAAAACAGAAGAACCAAAATGCTAGGCTATATTTGGTTACAAGACATGTTTCTGCTGATTATTATAATATATGAATTCTGTTTTCCCTGTCATTTTCCTTTTACCCATGGTACTTTTCATCCCGTGAAGGTGTAGTTATTTGTATGCTTGTTTACATTTAGGCCACAAAATAGTTTTCATTTGTGGCTTTTTAGATGGTAGACTGTGTTTTCAACTGATTTAGCACATTATCCACCTACCTACACCCATTTTCCATTATTTTTATAAAAGTAATTAATGAATGTGATTTATACCAAATCATTTAAACTCACCTTTGTATAATTAGAAAATTTATTAGCAAATATAAGTACTCATAAAATTGATTGGTCTAGCTATCCTGAAATAAAGCAGTGCTAGCAACACAGCATAATACTATGCAACATAATATTCATGGCAAGTGTTCTCAAATTAGTTTAAATGAAATAGTGATGAACAGACACAACTCCTCAGAGTCTATATTATTGCATTCCTAAGTTATCCACAACTGTTGAGTACTAGGGAAAAAAGGTGCTCTCTCCAGTAAATGTATGTTTCCATTGGCACTCAGTTTCTAAAATGAAGCTGAAAATAACTGAGGGAAGGCAAATCTGAATTTTAAAGTACATCCATAGACTATTAGCATGCACAAAAAGCTTCCATTACTTTGAAAATGTTCTTAAGGAGGTTAGACAAATAACATTAGTATCAAAGATGGATACTTCTATAGTGCTTCAAATAGATTTGTCTCAAAGATAATCTTTAAATCACAAAATTTGAAGTTAAATGCTGAAAAGGACCACCAAACCTTAGATGCCATTTAATCCAACAACCCATCTATAAAAGATAAGGGAACTAATGCTTAAAGCTAACTTGTCTGAGGTTCCCCTAACAGCCAGAAGCAGTTCTCTTTCTACTGCACTCAAACTAATTAGGCTGTGGTTCTTAAACTTCGCTGTACACTGGAATCACCTGGGAATCTTTAAAAACTGCCTGACTTCCACTTCCAGTCAATTCTGATTTCATTAACTGGCACTGGATGTGACTTGGGCATCAGGGTTTTCGTTTTGTTAAAAGCTCCCCAAGTGATTCCAATGTGCAGAAAAGTTGGGGGAACCAGTGAGGTTAGTTAGATTCGAATGACCTGGGGTGTTTCTGTCCATATAATTATGCCTCACATCCTTCCCTAGCTTATCAAAAGGTGTCTGACTATACAGGATTACTGGGGGTGGGGGGGGGGGGGCGCAGGCTGAATTCCATGTGTTTGCAGACACATTTTGAAGATTGTTGCATATGATTCTAATATAGTTCGCCTATCCTTGTTGCATACGATTCTAATATGGCTCGCCTATCCCATTGAAAGCACCATGATAACATTTTCAACATCCTTCCTAAGAGCCAATTTTCCCTATTAATTTGCTCATAAAACCTTTACTCCACCAACAGTGAATGTTATGAATGATCATTTTTAAAACTTATTTAAAGCAAATGAAAACTATACTTCCCAAGTAAACTTCTAAAAATTAGACTATTTACACTGGAAAAACACCATGAAACCTATTTGCTTGAGAAAGGTTAATATTTCAGACTACTTTTGAATTGTACACTGAGATATCTGAATTCTCTGAATTCAAAAGAAACTAGAGCTTCTATTCAAAGTACATTCTGGTTTTTAGTCAAGGATTTATGGTCTTGGCTGAACAAAAACATTCAATGATTACTGGATAATATATACCAAAGCTGAGGGCTTTAGATAGAGGAGTCAAGGTTCAGTTTTTGCTGTTGTAGTATTACAAGTGAGAGAGGAAATAATCATAATTGTCAACTTGATTTTTTACTTAAAGTTGATAATTACTTGATAATTAAATTAGCAAAAAAGCTGATACATTAGAAACAAAATTAAGTTTATAAGCTAAATGTGTTTTTTAAGGTTGAAAAATAAAATTAGAGGTAAAATGTAGAGGAAATCTACATTGGTATCTTGAGGAGATAAATATTCCCTGGACAATCCCAATAGTCAGAACATGTTGCACACATTAAAAAAAAATAAGCTTGCAAGGTTATTGTGGGATGTTTTGAAAATGCATCTCTGATTGTGGACTCTGAGGTGATCCTAGAAATTAGGGAATAGTTTCTTATCAATATACTATTCAAGTCTCATTAAGCCCAAACCTGAGCATGACTATGTTTCCAAAAAAAAAACCCTTCATTAATCTCTATGATTTTCTTGAATATGGATTGATACAGTGTCTTGAACAGATATATATGCATTAAAACCTCAGCTGAACACATTTTACCATAAAGAAATTAAGCTTGAAAATTTATTTTTCTTTTTCTTCTTTTCTGGCATGGGCAGGCACTAGGACTCGAACCCGTGTCTCCAGCATGGCAGGCGAGAACTCTGCCTGCTGAGCCACCAAAAATTTATTCTTGTAAGGCTGGTTTGATAATATTTACTCTTTTGGGAAACAAGAAAGGAGAACTGAATTTTCATAGAGAAACACTGCAGGGAAAAAAACGTACAAAGGAGAAATCTGACAAAATTCCATTCAGTTTAAGTGCAGATACAGCATCGTGCCAGTAGGGGACAAGCTGTCCCTTCTTCCAAGAGGAGATTCCAAAGTAGTGCATATTTAAGCCTGTAACTCATACTTATTTTTTCTAGAAACATCCAACTAAAAAGCACCTCCTTCAACAATGTATTAACATAAATGCATCAAATAAAGAGGGGCACCTTGTCTAGGATTCCTTTTTTGGTAACTGACTTCCCAATTTCACCAGGTACTCTAAAGGGAAATTGAAAATTCATTTTTTAGGTCCTTGAAATCAGTATAAAGTTGACATCAGGTTCTTAAACTGATCACTGGAATGGACAATCAATGACTGAAGTTCCCAGGTATGGCTTGGAGGCTTTTAGCATACGGGGGTCTGTCACTCAGCCCTTGGCAACCTAGATGTACTCACCATTTTATTGTGGTTCTAAGATTAGGCTGGCTGACTGTGCTGTCATCTAGAAATATTGTTGAGCATGAGCTATACTTTTTAGTAAACTGCCCTGGAGATACCTGAAGGGGAAGGGAAATAGAAGAAAATGTCACAGTAAGTTAAATCTATTAAAGTGTGTTTTCCTTGGTTAAAATATCAAACGATAAAGAGTTAAGGTATTTCTTACCCTCCATAAACGGCCTGAGCGTGATATCATGTGTGGCTATATGGGAAACCCATTGGAAAACTCTAGCTTCAACAGATGCTTTCTGATGGATTCTAAAATGTTGCCTTTGATATGGTACTTATAATTAAGCCTGGCAAGCATCTATTACAAATTGCCTTTATAACAGCATAAAAAGTTTTAGAGTAAGATTTCAGTTTTTTTTCCTTAAGTAATGAAACAGAACTGCAAGTTTTCTATTTCTACTATTCATTTACGCAATAAAATGTAATGCCTTAAATAAAATTGACATGAGAACATGTCACCGCAGTGAATGAAAGCCAGAAATAAACATATTAGTTCAGGAGACTTGATGAAACATGCAATGTTTTAAGGTTCAGACGCTGGGTGTACCAAGGCTGCTCTGTCACTAACAAGGTAGGGTCCATATGTCTCTGTGGGCCTCAGTTTCCTTATTTGGAGGACATGAGTATTGCTTTAAAATTTTCTCACATCCAAACACTAGGAAACAAAAAACTTGGAATTTAGTTTTAACTTCGTGTTTAAATAAGACTGTTATTACATTACTTAAGTGATAATCCCAGAGAATATTTTCCGCTCATTTGAAATTTTTCATCAATTTATTTTCCTGCCTTGCTCATGTTGCTCTCTGCAATGTGTTTTCCCTCGTCCTTGTCCTGGCAAGTTTGACACTATCTACCTTCCAAGACACCTTTACCAGCATTTACTTGCCATATATCTATGTTACCACTTGTTACGTAACAGTTGTTTACAGGGTTCCCCCTCGTAACACAATAAGTTTCTCCAGGGAAGAGGACTCTTACTGCCCCTATCTCCATCTGCCAAGCACAGAATCTGGATGAATTAAGGGTTCAACAAGTGTTATAATTTGGAAGGTTAATCTTACTACAGATGCCAGTTAGTGAGAACTTATCTGCAGTGGATTTATGGGAAAGGTGAGAATGAATCTGTTGGGCCATTTAGAGAATTATCTTTAAAACACTTTAGAAGGATCCATTTATTTGTGACAAGCACAAGAATACACCAATAGTCAAATAGTAAAATAATCTTAACTATGTTAAGACAATTCTCTTCCTTAACTATTATAAAATACCAAATCTCAGGAACTATAAAAAATAGAAAGTAACAGCATTCTTTAAAAACACGGAATAACAATGATTTTAATGCTTGCATTTTACCAATTCAGATAAGCCTTCCTTCCTTTTGTTAATAAAAAATATTTTTTGCCAGGCTTTCACACTCTCTCATCAGTTTCCCCGACAAGTACATGAAAGGCAGAGCGGGGAAAAATCTGCTTTTTAAAGCACAGAACATTAAACAATTGCCAGTAGCCAGTATTTGGAAATATCCATATTCCAAATAGCCAGCATATAAAACACCCTTTTCCTTGTTTCTGATGCTTTACTGAAAATCAACTTAATCTTTATTAACAAAAAGTCTCAGGTGTAATATTTTTGAAAAGTATTACTATTTGGAGGACTAAATTTTCCTTCAAGCCAGAGGTTTCTAAACAATGCCTAACCTTCAAAATGTTCCTTAAGCTATTCAGTTAATGTGTAATTTACTTTTTATAACCTCAGAAACAAATATAGCATGAAAAACAAGTGTCAATTCTTCAAATACTTTTTACTAAGTGGAAAATATATTTCCTAAGGTCACTACTATTAGGAGGTAACATGACCTAACAAAAGTCAATTCTGACCAAAACCCTACATGTAGAAGGATTAAAAAGAATAAGGAGGAAGTAACACCAAAATATAGACTAGCTAGTGTCAAATATAGAGCTTTGGGTGATATCTTCTCCCATTTCCTTCTTATTTTATTTCTTTTTTCTATTATGAATGTTTATTGACTTATCTGGAAAATATTAGAGTTAAAACATTTACAGATTTTAATAAGGCATGGTTTCACCACCCTATGGGGCTCATTTAGTTAGTCAGCTTTTTAGGGTCTACTGGCTAGGCCCAGCCAAAGAAATGCTGAACACTTCCCTGTCAGTCCAGGCCTACTTTAAACTTATTTTTAAAGACAAGATTGAAAAATTATCCACTCCAGAGAAACGGCTGTTGCTGCCTTTTCTGTTTTTAACCAGACTATTTACAAATTTCAAGTTGACCAAAAAAGATGGAATGCAGAGACTCTCTGCTGTTCTCTACACAGCAGGGGATGTACCACTCACTTCTAACTTTTCAAACTTTTCTATGTCAACAGCCTCTGTGAACCAAGGCTAAGGCATCTGGATGGCAGAATTCAGGCTGGCAGAATTAAGCCTCTGAGCAGAGTCTGGACGTGACTGCCAGTAGGTTACTTCAAAACTTCCCTTCATGGTGCTTGAGAATTTAATAATTATCCTCTAAAGTCTTATTACCACTTATTACCATTGCTGACACAATCTCAATAAACTATACCAGCAAACATAAGGATATAAAAGGTAAATACCTTTTAAAACAAACATACAAACAGCAAAACACTACTGCAATTTAGTGTTCATAGGCATTTTGGTTATCTCATTAGAATAGATGAGGAAAAAACAGCATTTATCGTATTTTGTTCACTCAATAAAAATGGATGGAATTTTACAATCTTTACAAGAAAGGAAAGGGGGTACCTAGTAGACTTATGGTTACATGGTAAAGACTAAAAAATATCACACCTAGTTGTCTGGCACATCACAACCCAAACTTTACCATCAAAATTTTAAGTATCAGCTGAAATCCTGCCCCCTTCTCACTGTGCTTGCTGTCTCATTTTAACCCATGAAAAAAAAAAAAACTGAAGTTTCCATTCCACGCACCCCCCCCACCCCCCGCCTTTTCTACAAGAAAAGTTTTGGAGAAGTTATTTAAGAATTAATTTTTAATTAACTTAAAATTTCTAACACTTTATACATTAATGAAATGAATCACTGCATCTATATTGCCCATTAATTGGGACAATATGGCAAGGTGTCTGGTTTGAAGAATCTTAGCAGCAAAGTATAATACCAATTATTATTATAACAAAAAAGTGATCTGAACATCCTTAAACATACTGAATTAAACTTATATCTACATTTTAGATATAGGTCCTAAGTTTGGGTTAAACATGGTAGACTATGGACAAATTTATTTCCTCTCCCTCCTGAAATCTCATTAGAATTAAAGGATTTTTTTTTAAGTTACATATTCATAAGACTAAAGATGAGGAGACAGGATAAACGGCAGACCATTCTTTATTATGTTTGAAAAATGAAAAGTAGATAAAGGAGTGATAACTGACTTGGCAGAGAAGAGGAAGCAGAGCCATGCTGCCTACAGAGTGACTCTTATGGGAAGAAACCAGGCAGTGTCATGCAGGACCCCAGGCAGGCTCAGGGCACTGAGGCACAAGGTCCTTCAGAAGGCAGGGTGAAGCAGGAAACAAAAGACAAGAAAGAGCAGTTGTGCCATCTCATTAGAATCTAGATGCTTATTCTCTAGAGATTGTGTGAGGTTTTCTGGGCAGAGACACCTATGATAAAACTAAATGCTTACAACAAAGGAATGACAGAATATAACAGAACTCTTCAAAATAGGATAAACTAAAGCATTTAATAGAAGGATTAGAGTATAAAGTCAAGGAAAGTTTCAGAATGTAGAGAGAAAAGGCAAAACAAAAAACAGAAGGGAAAAAAATTAAGAGGTCTAATACCTGAATAATAGAATGACCGGGGGAGGGGGACGGACATAGAAAATGTCAAATGCCAAAGAAGAGACTGGGATGGGGGAAGGGGTCACAAAACACATTTTTATTTGAGGTATCATACAATGACAACTTATTTTAAATCAACACTGTGAGAAGACAAGAGAAAACATTTTCATAATTGTAAAAATTAGATTCAACCTAGAACTCTATACTGTTACCAAATAGGAGGGGTTTCAGGCTAGATTGCTAAAAACTTCCACTTTTGTGCACTGTCCCAGAAAAATGTGCTCCAATAAGCATTACAAGACAGGGAATCATGGGACCTAGGACACAGGATCCAACACACAAGAGCAGTTAAATGAAATCCCAGATGACTTCAAAGGGACATCCCAGGAAAAGAGGCACAGAGCAGGTCTAGGGAAAACCAACCAGTACTGAAGCAGGACAACAGAAGGCTGGGGAAGGCTGTCTCCAAGAAAAAAAATGGAATAGATGCGTTATATTTAATAAAAAATATTTTTGACAAACGTGACAAAAGTTACACCCGGGGTAAATAGCTGTTAAAAAACAGGTAAGTGAATATAGTCAAGAAATTAATTCCACCAAAAAGTGGAGTATCTATGAAATCAGGGAGATGAGGTTAAGGAGCAACTATACTGGATGAGTGAAAGACAATGCTGGCTAGGAAAAAGGGATTATCGTAGAGGAGAAGTGCTCAGATTTGAGAAATATTTGAGATACAATCAGCAAGACTTCAGGAGAAAAAAAGAACGGTTGTACAAGGAGGAGACACAGAATACTGTGTGATTCAGCAGTGATCAATATTTGCATAGTCGTAATAATGCAAACACTGATAACAGAGTTAATTAAAATGTGATGTATGTTGACAGAATGGTGAGAGGGAAATAAGGTCACGGGAGATAGAGGTGTGTTTCTCACTTAATGTGAAAATAAGTCAATAGAAAATGCAAAAGACTGACTTAGCTATTAGACTTTCGTTACTCTGGTTAAAAAATAAGATTAAAAATTAAGGCAGTTTAAACCACAGACTATAGTTAATAGTACAATTGTTAAAATGCATTATCATCAGTTGTGATAAATATTCCACACCAATGAAGGCATTAACAATAGGGTGATTATGGGAATCCTGTATTTTATGCACGATTTTTCTATAAACCCAGAACTTCTCTAATAAAAAAAATTAAGACAGCTCTTTATACCACAATCATGTGGTTGAAAACTAACTTTAAAGCCTTCTAGAAACCTCTTTAAAATGGGCAGTTCTTAAACGAAGAACTCTCCTAAATAAATCTGATACTTAGCAAAATAGAAGCAATTTAAAAAATCCACAAAGTGCTCCATGCTAACAATATTGGGTATACTGTATTTATTAGGAATCACAGCAGACACAATTTTAATTCAAACTAATAATTGCTCACTTAACTTTTCAATTGTTTACTTACATGGTTTAAATGGTTGCTCTTCCTCTTTTCTTCCACTAAGAATAAAAAAAGTTAACTGATCAATTCTGATATACATGCCATAGAAAAATAAAGTAGCAGCTAATAATATGATGAATTACCAATATGCAAAAAAGATAAAAGTTCTATTTAAAAAAATAATTTCCAACAAAGTTTTAAATTTAAATCATCCAGCAAGATGAGCCCCCTCACAGTAAAAATCTAAAAAACAAGCTTTACTTTGTGACCTAACAGATATATTAGTTAAAATGAAAGAATCTCAAAAACAAATTGGGCCAGGTGGAAATTTTAGCTAATAAAAAGTTTACCTGTTGCATAGCTGAACCACTACCCAATAGAATTTTCTGATTCTACATTTAAACATAGCTTACTTTAATTATCAGAATCTAACAGCTGACAGCTCTAAGAACCAGTTTCTGGCCAGACAATACTCTCTAGATCCACCAAAATCCCTGAAAGCATTTACTGGTAATCTACTAAAATATTATGCTACAAAATAAATAAATGGATCTTACAGAATTAGAAAGTAACCCAACCTATTCTGAAGAATAAAAACACCAAAAAGTCCTGGCCTCTGCCTTGTTTCCCACACTGCCACCTCCTCTAAGCCGGGCAGGCATCATAGGCATGTCCTCCTTACACACAGAGACAGAGGGGAACGGGATAGTTTTTCCTTAAAAGCTTCCACTCTCTATGCCAGTAACCCGTGGCTCTATAAGAAACTGAGAATTACAGGCATCTAAACCAGAAATGATTGGAAAGACAGGCAAAGTACAAAAAACTATCAAACCCAAGTTAGAAATCTTCCCCCCACCTATTCTTTACTGTGCTGCACTACTTCAATTACTAGAAAACCATCACTTCCTATATTCCTGCTGTTGTAATCCACTGAAAAACTTGGACACAATAACTCTTTAGCAAAGAAACTAGATACAACATTAAGGAACAACAAACAGGAGTGCAGAAAAACCTGTAGTTCTGATTTTTCCTAAAGAAGCAGGACATAGCAAATTTACACTCATCCACACACTGATGCTAGTGTTTAGGATAATACCATTGGGAGTGTTTGCTCTGACGCACCCTGAAATCCACTAATCTGTGCTGTGTACAGCATTGCATGAAGATGAGAAAATCTAGCTAGTTTAAAGGTTCTAAGCAGCATAAATACAAATGTGAGATAGAATCCTGTTTAAGATATGGACAAAATCGCAGATACAATCCCCAAAGTTAAAATATTTTTTTGATTTGTTCAAATGAAAACCTAACTGTAATATAAATCCTAGTCATTCTAAAATATGTGCTCTTCAGGGCAAAGGCAAAAGGGCAAAAGGGCAAAGTAGTATGGAATAGTAAGTATAAATTCATGACCACTTCTAAATCATGCATCCAATTAATTGTGTACATAAAAAAGAGGCAAATATATGTGACCAGACTCTGTGTTCTCCTCACTGATTACTAAAGGGAAGTACATATTCATTTACTGAGACAAGTGGATATATGAAAAAGTGAAGATTTTAAAGAGTGTATGAGTTCTTCAAAGTAAACATTTTCTATAATACCTACCACAAAACAAAAACTGAGTTCTCAACCTTTTCCTCAAAAAAATATTGTTGTCTTACCATCCATCTGAGATTTGCTCAGGAAAATGGTGCTTGCCCTCGGATGGTCACAAGGGTTGGATTTCACAGCTAACTCTGTAAAGGAACAACAGAAAAAGGTGTGGTAATTTAGTTGAGTAGAAAATAACACTTAAAAAAAGGTACACATCAATTTTAATCACTCAATAGTTTTGGGAAGAGTCTTTAATAATGACATATAAAGGAAACAAAGGCAATAATAAAAGAAAAATTTGAGAAACTGCAAAACTGTAGGATCTCTCCATATATGTGGAATAAAATCAGACTACGTGAGACAATGTGATACAGCTTTCAGATGAAATACGTGCATATCCTCTCCTCTCCTTATCAAACAGAAATCCATCACCCTCCTCTACTGCTGATATTATTAGCATATTCCAGCAATAGTGCCAAGAAGCACGTGATGTCATTAGCCAATTACTGGCAGATTCCAACTCAGTAATATCCAATATACCAACAACCAAAAGAATTGTTTTGGCAAACATTCACAGATATTCAAATGGTTAATTCTAACACCATTCACAAACTAACTCATTTAGTTAACTGGTTTGTTTGGTGGGGGTACTCATCATGGCAGGTTTAACAGGATTGTATAAGAAAAGTTCGATGTTCTAATCTATAGGAACACTACCACGTGAGAAAATTGTGATTTTAGCCTTCAACTTTTTTATTGTGATATTTTCATGCACCATTACAGTCCATCCAAAGTATAAAATCAGTGGCTTACAATATCACCCCATAGTTGATCATCCCAAGAGTTCTGTCCCATATTGCCAGGGAGATTTACACCCCTGGGAGTCATGTCCCACATGCGGGGTGGGGGTGGGGGTGGGATAGAGCAGTGAGTTCACCTGCTGAGTTGGCTTAGAGGGAGAGAGGCCACATCTGAGCAACAAAAGAGGTTCTCTGGGGGTGACTCTCACAGTTAAGTAGGTTTAACTTCTCCTTTGCCGGAATAAGTTTCACAGGGGCGAACCCCAAGATCAAGGGCTCAGACTATTAAATTGGTTGTCCCCACTGCTTACAAGACTATCAAGAATTTCCCATGTGGGGAAGTTTAATATTTCCTCCTTTCTCCCAGTCCCTCCAGGGGGCTTTGCAAATATTGTCTTATTCTCTGCCAAATTACTCTGGAATGTATCAAGCCCTGAATTTCTGAGGCTAACTACCCCTTCACTTCCTCCTTCCATGGTATATGATTAATTTGAGATTTCAGTGAGAGTACTTTTTTGATCAGATCACAAGGCTGCTAAAAAATTTTGGTCCTATCTACATGAGAGTAGATATACCAGCAGTCCACACTATGCACCAAGGTGTGAGCCTTCTATTTAAGCAAAAATACAAAACAGGTTCCTAAACTGTCATATAAACAAACTTTGCAACCAGTGAATATATTTTGCCCATAAATTTGTAAATGGGATAAAAAGTTGTGATATTAAAAAAAAAAAGACACCAATGATGACACTTCTCAGTAAATCGTCTTAAGCCCCTTATCTTAACCATCTTGCAGGAAAAATGGATCAAGTGTCAGCAGAAGTAATGGTGAAGGCAATATTTTCAAATCATGCTAACAATTGTTCCATCTTTTTTAAAAAAGGAGTTTAAAGAGGTCAAATCACAATAAATATATTATATATCCTGGTGTTTGGGAATCACAATGCACAATAACTTACTAAATCGTAAGCAGTCTAGAAGAGACTACTACGCAATATTGCAGGTTTATCTACCTAGAATGCAACTCCCCTCCCCACCAAGCTGGTTAAAATCTTGCATGGAACATAATTTGGGACTTCCAGGTATAACAAGCAATCTGAACCATCCAATTTATTGGTATTGCAAGATCCCTAGATGCTTACATATCCTGGATCAACTGCCTGTTCTCTACGAAAATTAGCTCATTGAATTTGAAGTTTATTAAACTCTTTTGAAAAACTGTTCATTGCATATATTTTTATATAAAGACCCATTCAACAAAAATTATTTTAAAAACTTTTCCCACATCTTTGAAAAGATGATGTTGACACAATGTTGAGCTATTTGGAAAAATTCAGTGTACACAAAGTACACAGCTCTGTCTCTAACCTAGGGCTTCTAAAAGAATCCACAATTACTTTCCTCAAAAAGAAAGTAATATGCTATATTTTAATCTGAAAATAAGCAATGTTTGCACAAGTATCTGTATTATGTTATCAGTGCCTTTGATATGGTAAAGTTTAATTAAAAATTTCAGTGGATGTCCAGGAAAAATAAGTACTAGAATCAAAGGGGACAGGCTTAAAAAAAGAAATTCAAACCAGATATGCTACTGTGTGGGGTGATGGAAGTTCTGGTATGGGTAGTGTGATGGATCACAGCATTGTAAATGTGACCAACACTTCCCAATTGCATATTTCAAAGTTGTAAAAATGGGAAATCTTAGGTTGTATATGTGCTATCAAAATAAAATTTTATAAACAAACAGTAAGATAGGCTACTGTAGATCTGAATTCAAAAATCAAAAAGGCTGAGATAAAGGAAATGACAACATTAAAGAAAAAAAGCAAAATTAGCCCAAGTGACAAGAAATAAGCCATCTACCTCACCAAGGTGGGCACATGACCCAGGGCTGGCCAACCAATCACAGGTTTCTTAAACTTTCTTAGGGGAAAAGCCAGAGTGCAGAAGGAATAAAATTAGTCTGAGTTATGGCGGTGACCTTTTCCAACTATAGGAGAAGCCTGATTTCAGGGGAGGCCAATAGAGAGCAGAGCTGAAAGAGTCTAAGATCATTTGCTTTTTGGTCAGTGTTATTTTTCTTGTGAATCTGTATTACAGAATCAATGTTGTTGTTGTTTTTGATGTAAGCTATTTTTGAGATAAATTTCCTTTAACTGAAACTGAAAGCTACATGAGAAACACAGTAGTACTGCGGATCATACTAAAGGTGGGAATAGTTCTATAAAATCCACTTGCTCATCCTTTTCGGAGACTCCCAACAGAAACGTGCAAGAGCCACAATATTTCAGTAAATGTTAGCACTTTAACTTGTATGGTCAGTTTAATTGAACACCGTTAAGTCCGGGAATTCTGAATAGGGCATGAGATCTTGTTGATTTGTCCAGATTAGTGTGATGCCCAAAATATCCCGAGTAATATGGGTAATAAATAAAATAGTATTTGCAAATCCTTGGGGGATGGAGAGAAGGGGGAAATATTCAACTTCCCATTTGGGGAACTCCTAATATTCTTGGAAGCAGTGGGAACAACGTATCAATACACTGAGCCTTCTATCTCAGGGTTTGCCCCTATGAAACTTATTCCTACAAAGAAGCTAAACCTACTTATAACTGTGCCTGAGAGTCACTCTCAGAGAACCTCTTTTGTTGATCAGATGTGGCCTCTCTCTAAGCCACTTGGCAGGTGAACTCACTGCCCTCCCTATGGGACGACTCCCAAGGGTATAAATCTCCTGGGAACATAGGACAGAACACTGGGTGAGCCAGGACCCAGCATCATGGGACTGAGAAAGGCTTGACCAAAAAGGGAAGAGGGAAATGAGACAAAATAAAGTTTCAGTGGCTGAGAAATTCAGAGTTGAGAAGTTATACTGAAGGTTAATTCTTATGCATTATACAGATATCCCTTTTTAGTTTATGGTTGGTGCATTGAGTGGCTGGAGCGAAGTACCTAAAACTCTAGTGAACTGTATTCCAGTAATCTTCATTCTTGAAGACAATTGTATAAACAAGGTTTTAGAGTGTGACTGTGTGATTGTAAAACCTGTGCCTGATGCTCCTTTTATCCAGGATATGGACAGCTGGTGAAAAAAAGGTTAATAATAAATAACAGGTGGAAGATAAAGTGTAAAAAACTGGGTAGACTGAAATACTGGTGATCAATGAGAGGGAGGGGTTTAAGTTTTTGCTTTTTTCTTTTTATTTCTTTTTCTGGAGTAATACAAATGTTCTAAAACAATCGTGATGAATACACACTATGTGATGATATAGTGAGCCATTGATTGTACACCACATATAGACTATGTGTGAAGTGTTATCATTAAAATATTTTTAAATATTTAAAATAAAACTCACAACCCTACACTTTTTGCTTTTCTTAGGCATTTTCAAAACTAGCTACACTCAGTATAGGTTATGATCTATTTTATAGTATATCTACTGCTTAATGGATACATAATAGCCCATGAAATGCAATTCCTACATTTTTTCTGCTCTTATTATATGTGTTTATATATATTATCACACAAAGATTATATTGTGTATGTATATATATATACACAAGATTGTATATAATGTTTTCATATACAGTGTCTCTTAAATCAATATTTTCAAAAGTGAGATGACTAAATCAAAAGGTTACATGTTTTCATGGCTCAATACAGTGGCAAGCTGCTTTGTAAACAAGGTAGAGGTATTTTAGGGTACAGTGTCACTAATTATAGGTATACTGGTTTTAGTTCCTACTCCAACATTGGATGAGGAACCAAACTCACTATGGCTTTCATTCCTATTTGATTACAGAGTCTGCGCCATTTTTCCATAGTAAACAATGGTATTCCACTTTGGTGAATTGCATATCATTTGTCTATTTACCCATTAGGCCCTTAATATCTCAATTTGCATGAGGATTTCAGAAAATACTTTATTTTCCTTCTATAGCCAATTATAATTTTCTATGTAACTTGCACTTTCTGCTAACTGCAATTACTATATGCTATTTTATAGTTTGGATATTTAAGCCATTGGGCAGTAAATTCATGCACATCACTCTAACATATTATTTTTGCACTTCCATTAACTTTGTCCCAAGTACACAAGAAGACTCTCATAAATTGTTGCACTATACTAGTTTCGCTATCACAAGGTAAGACTGCCAACTGTAAGCAAGCCATCATTTCACCTCCAAATACACACACACAAACACACGTAGAGAGTTAAAGATGTCAGGGAAGGAAAACCACATCAAGTGCACATATCTTCAACGTGAAGCATTCCAAATCTTTTTTTCAGAAACCTCTAAGAATGTTCTCAACTAGGAGAATATTCTTGAGCTCATAATTAGAGGTTATGATTAAGACTAATTTGTACTATCAATTTAAACTGCAACTTAATTTGACAGCATGATTAATGCTTAGTAGACTAAAAAAAAATTAACTCAGCTCTTAATGTAAACATCCTACAAATCAGGGAAAGATAGAAGCCTGTAAAACCACCGGCATTACTTTTCTAATGTAAGTTCTATCAATTAAAGGATCTGTCTCAATTGCCCAGATGTTAAAAATGTGAAAACTATGCAATTTAGAATAAATGTGTTCTCTAATAGCCAAAATTGTTAAAATTATGTGATAATGAACTGTGAGTAAATAATTTTTTTCCTTTT